>NW_005362075.1:493961-503641 GCF_000412655.1 Myotis brandtii
TGAACAGTAACCAGTGCCTGGATAAAGCCACGGAGGAGGACAGCCAGGTGCCCAGCGTCAGAGACTGCAGCGGAGGCCGGTCCCAGCAGTGGCTTCTCCGCAACATCACCCTTCCAGAGATATTCTGAGACCAAATTTACACAAGAAAAAAATAAGGGTTGACTGGGCTACCTCAGCATACATTTCTGTCACATTCTTACGTAGCACAAGAAACCATCAACAAAACAAAAAGGAAACCCACCGTAAGGGAGAACATATTTGCCAATGATTCCTCTGATAAGGGATTAATCTTCAATATATATAAAGAACGAATACAACTCAACACCAGGAAGACAAACAATCCAATTTAAAAATGGGCAAAGGACCTGAATAGATATTTCGCCAAAGAGGACATACAGATGGACAATAGGCATGTGAAAAAATGTTCAAGGTACTAATTATCAGGGAGATGTAAATTAAGATAACAATGAGATAACACCTCATACCTGCCAGGATGGCTGCTATCAAGAAATCAATAAATAAGTGCTGGCAAGAATGTGGAGAAAGTGGAACCCTAGTGCACTCTTGGTGGGAATGCAGACTGGTGCAGCCACTGTGGGAAACAGTATGGAGTTAACTCAAAAAATCAGAAAGAATGTACGCAACCCTATATTCATAGCAGCATTATTTACAGTAGTCAAGATCTGGAAATAGCCCAAGTGCCCATCTATAAGTGAGTGGATTAAAATGCTGTTATACATTTACACAAGAGAATACTATGCAGCTGTAGAAAAAAGGAACTCTTACCCTTTGCACCAGCATGAATGGACCTGGAGATTATTATGCTAAGTCAGCGGTTCTCAACCTGTGGGTCGCGACCCCTTTGGTCGCCTAAGACCATCGGAAAACACATATATAATTATATATTGTTTTTGTGATTAATCACTATGCTTTAATTATGTTCAATTTGTAACAATGAAAATACATCTTGCATATCAGATATTTACATTACGATTCATAACAGTAGCAAAATTACAGTTATGAAGTAGCAACAAAAATAATTTTATGGTTGGGGGTCACCACAACGTGAGGAAATGTATTAAAGGGTCGCGGCATTAGGAAGGTTGAGAACCACTGTGCTAAGTGAAATAAGCCAGTCAGAGACAAATACCAAATTATCTCACCAATATGTGGAATCTAAGAACAAAAGAAACTGATGAACAAAATAGAACCAGAGGAATGGATACATGGGACAGACTGACAAATGAGGGGAGCAGGGTGGGGGGAACGAATAAAGGAAAGTGAAGGGATTAACTAAAGAACATATATGCATGGCCCATGGACACAGACAATAGTTTGGGGAGGGCTAAGGTGGGCGGGGGCTGGGTGGAGGTGGTCAAAAGGGGGAAAATGGAGGTCATCTGCTATAGTGTCAACAATTAAACTTTTTAAAAAAGATTAAATTTTAAATTAGAACTTCTATACTTTGATGTCAGTCCTTGTAAAACTAATATTCAGAAGTTAGAGAGAGCCAGAGAACAATGAGAAACCATGAATAACATTTTGATCACAATATAATGCCACATAGATTTTAGATATGTGTTAAAAACAAAAGTTACCAAATTATTAGAAAATAAAGTAATTTTTTTGAAATTTCAGAAATTTCCGTCCAGCATGAAAGTCATACCAATTCTATAATGTATATAATGTGGTGTTATGAACTCTTGCAATTAACGAGTTTTTAAAAACACACTTGCAAGCTACTTTGAGAACAATGTTATTTCAGTGAGTGGAAGTGATATACATTCTTTAATACATGTATTGAGGAGTTTAAGAACAAATGTAGTTGGATTTTTCTAAATAGTACTTGCAAGCTCTGTTGTGCACAATGTATTTCAGTGATTGGAAGGGATATCTATTCTGTAATACATATTGGGTAGTGTTTAAGAACATTTGAAACAAGCATGTTTCAAACAAAGCTACTTGCAAGCTGCATTTAGTATAATGTTATTTTAGGGAATGGAGGTGATACTCATTCTCTAATGCATGTAATGAAGTATTTAAGAACACTTCTAATAAGTGTTTAAAAATATTTGTAATGAAGATATTTCTATAAGCACTATGGTGCAAATTGTGTTCAGACCAGTTATATTACTGAATAAAAATAATTCCTATTTTGTTATGCATGTAATGAAGTGTTTAAGAATGCTTGTAATAAAGCTGTTTCTAATAACTTTGATGCAAAATACATTCAGAATAGTTTTAAATCTGTACATGGAAATGGGCCCAATTGTGTAATGCATGAAGTGATTAAGAATATTTGTAGTAATGATGTCTGTGAGAATGCTACTTGCAAGTTGCATTGAGAACTGTGGGATATCAGTGACTGGAAGTGACACCCATTCTGTAACAAGTGTAATGCTGTGATTCAGTTCATATTTTATAAATATGTTTCTTAAGAATGTTATTGGGAAGCTGATATAGTAAGTGAATACAAGTAATTCCAATATCTAATGTATGGAGGAAGTGTTTGATAACATTTGTAATAAAGATTTTCTAAAAATGCTTAAAAAAGATATTTTCTGAAAGAATTCCAAATACTACATTAAAACTTATAAGTAATCTTACAATATAATATACAATATAATAAACATAATAAATTGTGTTTACATATAACTTTATCAGAACTTCTACATATACAATATTTTGCCTATTACCTTCCTTTCAGTATAAATTAACCACATAGTCATTAGTAATTTTAACTTAAGTGACTGTAAGGTCATTGCTAAATGTGTATCATAATAAAGGTTGGGTCATTTACCTAGTGCATTTGAACATGAAATTTACCTTGACTTATTCTGTCTGAAATGTTTTTTCATTAGGATAAATAGCAAAGATTGGCATGGAGTCATTAACGGGTGGTATAATAGTCACATAATTCACTAGTAATTTAATTATTCAATCAAGAGTATTTACTAATGCCTTGCCAGAACTTTAAAAGGCCCCTAGAGTTCTGGAAGGAGAAAATGATAAGGAGGATAAGTAAAACTACCTTTTAAAATCTATAGAGATAGTCTTTATTTGGCATATTTTCAATTCAAAAGCAAGAAACTTTTCTATTCAAATTATCTGAGTGTACTAAAGTCTTAAAAGTCTTTTTGCTCATCGTTTATGCATATCCTGATATCCTGGCTAAGATAAGAAAACTCCAAGGTCCAGGAAAGTTGGTTATGGAGTCAGACGGTTACTGAACCCTGAACCAAATTCCTTGCGTTTATCTGGGCTCCTGGATGAGTAGCCTGTTTTATAAGTACGGCGTGCTAACCGATTGCGCCACTGGAGCTCCAGAGTAGCCTGTTTTAAAAGAGGCAATCATGAGCTTCTGCCTTTGAACCATACACACTCAGGACCATCAGTCTTCTCACTAAACAGAAGCCGGTGGTATTTCTGGAGCTTTGTATAATCAAGACTTGATAACAAAGGTTAATTTTCACCAAGTGAAATGGGTTGGGTTTTCTTGACATTAACCCTGAATCCAAAGAAATAAGTGTGGCCCTGGACAATTTTGCTCAGTGGCTAGAGCATCGGCCTGTGGACTGAAGGGTTCGATTCCTGTCAAGGGCACATGCCCGGGTTGTGGGCTTGATCCCCAGTAGCGGGCATGCAGGAGGCAGCCGATCAATGATTCTCTCTCATCATTGATGTTTCTATCTCTCTCTCCCTCTCCCTTCCTCTCTGAAATCAATAAAAATATATCTTAAAAAAGAAATAATTATGGATATCTCAATTACTTTTATGCATAAATTCAATTTTGCCAAGAAAGTCTAGTGTTGTTCCCGACCATGCTCCCACTTTGATGCTCCCCCTTTCAGTATTGAAGCTAATGGCACACTTGATGTGAATGGCAGTTTGTTCATGGCCAAAGACAGAGGAACAGGTGGAAATGAGCCCTCTTCAGGGGGTAACTGGTAGGTTCAAGACTGAAATAGCAGAGCGTAAAACAACAGTGGGGGAGATTAAAGAAGTTTCTGTTAGAGGAAATTGGCATCTCAAGAAGTTTTAGTGCTGAGTAACCAAGGAAACTCACACAAGTGTCTGTGATTATATGGAGCAGAAGCTACCTCTTCTTCCCACTTTTCTTCTTCCTACTTTAGCTTTGCAGGATGGAGTCATTAGAGAGCTTACTAGAAATGCAGATGATTTCACAATCAGTGCCAAAGATGACCTACTTATTTTTGTTTAAAGCTCTGTTATGTGATGTGTTTTAGTTTTGATTGTTCAAGAGAAGAGGATGTGATAACTGTCTCAGGTCTTCCATTCCTGGGGCTGCCGTATGAGTTGTGGGTGGCAGTGCCCTTACTCGGACCCCGTGGCAACACGTGGCTCTGCCAGCTATCTGCCGTGGCATCTGAGCTGAGGGAGAATGAGTGATATCCTGGGTTCTTCCATGGAATTATTGACTGACTCTGTTGGCCAGATTAACTGGAGCTACCAGGAGCAGTGTTCCAAAAGCTTTGAAAATGAAGAGGGAAGTAATTAGATATGGAATTCATAACTGAAATTAGTTTAGAAGGAGATCTTTGTGTTTGAAAAGGAATCGTTTTATGTGTAAACTTTCCATGTTGTATGTTAATTTTTCACTCTTCTCCTTCTAAGGAATGCATTTGTCATCTTGTTGCCATTATCATCATATCGTTATCAATGAACATCTCCCAAGGGTGCCTTCTTATCTGCTCCGGCTGGTCCCCTGGACATTCTCTGCCTCCCTAGTGTTCATTCTCACCTGTATGTACTCACTGAAGCTCCTCCCAACCTTGAGTACCCTCCCTTCATGCAAACTTGTTTCCGAACCTTTTCCTTTCTTGAATACTACTAACATCTACTGTCCTACCATACAGTTCAGTAAGTAGTTGTTCTTCATTTGAGCTGTATGTTAGCTTTGTTCCCCAGTATAGAACACAAGTTCCTTGACAGCAGGGGCCAAAGGACAAAGCTGGCAAGAGAGACTAACTCTTACCCTTTTGTATTATTATTATTTTTAAAAAATATATTTTTATTGATTTCAGAGAAGAGAGAGGGAGAGAGAAAGAAAAACATTAATGATGAGAGAGGATCATTGGTTGGCTGCCTCCTGCACGGCCTCTACTAGGGATCAAGCCCGCAACTCTGGCATGTGCCCTGACCAGGAATTGAACCACAACCTCCTGGTTCACAGGTTAATGCTCAATCACAGAGCCATGCCGGCCGGGCTGTTTTATTTGATACTTCTTTACATTGTACATGTATGACTTGTTAAAACAATTTTTAAAATGCATTTTCTTTCCTGGTTTCATATTAGAATTAAACAAAACATTAGAATTAAACAAAAATATTCATATAGATTCAAAATGGTAACAAATCAAAACTTATCTAGGTTTGATAAGTGCCTTTTGTTCTGAAGGGAAGACAAAAATAAATAATACTGATAATAGTTAACAAAACAAAACAACCTGTCTGGCTGAATGCTAATAATAGTAGCTTTACTTCATGTAGGGGGCTTCGAGATCAACATGAAAAAAAGCCTTACTGCACATTCAAAGCAGTACTATTTACTTAGCTGCTCTCAAATGGGAATAAGCAGACATCAGCTATCAAGTTTCTAGCCTGGAAAAATCCATCAAAGCCACTGGACACAGACACGATGGGGACATCATGTAGACAGTTCATAAAAATAAGTAGTCTAACATTTTTGGAAACTGATGCAAACTGTCTCTGTGGCTCTGTCTGTTGCTTTTGCTTTATACAGTAACAACTGAAAAGCTGTGAGAATTTGGCTGCTACATGAGACACCCAGTACAATAAACCCTCGATTTTGCAGACCTCAATTTAACGGACTTCCAATTTAACAAACAAAATTTCCAGTCCGAATGTCATATGTGAAAATTAACATTCTATTAACTTAAAAATGCTTTTAACTAAGATTTGCTTATGATTAAATTAACAGGTTTTTTTCCTTGTTAATTCACTGTTATTTTTAACAAATTTTTAGCAAACTGGCCATATTTTGGGAAAAACACTGTAGTAATTTTATCGACATATTTACAACTATAGTCTACATAATTAAATAAGAGTCACTGCTCATAGACAACGTTTGATAAATTATTAGCATGTGATCACACTACATTTTGCGTGGTAATTGGTTCTGTGGTCCGTGGCGTGATTTTCTGCAGCAGCTTTTTATGCTTTTTTAAAATATGTTTTTTTTTAATTTTTAGAGAGAGAAGAAGTGAGAGGGATAGAGAGATAGAAACATCAATGAGAAACATCATCCATCAACTACCTCCTGTATGCCTCCTATTGGGGATCAAGCCCGCAACCCAGGGATGTGGCCTGACCGGAATCGAACCAGTGAACTCTTGGTTCATGGGTTGTTACTCAACTACTGAGCCCACCAGCTGGGCTCTGAAGCAGATTTAATGTGTGCTGGCCAATGTGTCCCATGTGTGCTAAGCCCCAGGCATGTGCATTTGTTTACTCTTGGTGACTGATGAATGCATGCATTTACTAGGCCTATTCAGTACAAATTTAAAATTACAGTAATATATATAGAAAACTTTTCTGTGAAATTAGACTTTTCATTCATATTTTATTTTAATGACACAAGCATGTCTACATAAGTAAAAACAGGTAAACTAACTAACTTGTCAGTTTTTTAGAAAAATAAGTTTTTATTGATTTCAGAGAGGGAGGGAGAGGGTGAGAGAGATAGAAACATCAATGATGAGAGAGAAACATTGATTGACTGCCTCCCGCATGCCCCATACTGGGGACTGAGCCCACAACTCGGGCATATGCCCTGACCAGGAATCAAACTGTGGCCTCTTGGGTCATAGGTTGACTAGGCCTATTCAACCACTGAGCCATGCTGGTCAGGCTAATTTGTCAATTTTTTAACATGTGCATTCGGAAAACCTAGTTTATGACATAACAGACTTTCAACTTTAACTGACACCCCCTCACCCAAATTAGTCCATTATGTTGAGTTTTACTGTATTCACAATAGGGGGAGTACTAATCCTGTGTTATATATGCGTACATAGATTATAAACAACCAGAATTCACTCCAATAACCAAAAAGAATGCATCAATTTCTTCAGAACTATTTATTGAGCACCTAACACATGCTAAACTTTCTAGAGAATTCAAACATCAGATTTAAGAAGTCCAAAGTCTAGTCGTAAAATAATGCTTGTTCAGAACAGATGTGTTAGTATCATATGAGAGATATAATTCAACTATTCAGGGGATGGGGAAAACATTTTCAGTTGAGCGATCAGGGAAGGCTCTATTAGAGAGGAGGTCATTTGAAATGAAAGTACAATTAGAATAAAACCTTTTAATTAAAGTATTATACACACATAAAAGTGTATCTATATATATAAAAGCCTAAGTTACCGGTAGACTGAATGACTGAACGACTGGTCAATTGGTCGCTATGACGCACACTGACCTCAGGGGGCAGATGCTCAACACAGGAGCTGCCCCCTGGTAGTCAGTGTGCTCCCACAGCAGGAGCGCTGCTCAGCTGACCGACGGGCGCCAGATGCAGGGCTCATGGCTGGCCGCTGCAGCCCGGATACCACAGTGGAGTGGCAGCGAGCCTACCGAGCAGAGGTGGCAGCAGGCTCAGCGGGGCCGGGATAAACAGGAGCAGCAGACAGGAGCAGCAGGCGGTGTTGGACTGCTGGTTTTGGCCCGATCCCCGCATGCCACACTGAGGGACCCCACCTGTGCACGAATCCGTGCACCAGGCCTCTAGTATATTATAAAGAATATAAGCTAACTGAATTTTCACAAACCAACACATTAGTTATGTAACCAGATGGAATAGTATAATACTCTAGAAGCCCCCTCTGCCCTTCCAGTCATTCTTGAGGGGAGTAGAATTTTGTTAGATGAATGCAGATGGAGAGAAAATGACTGGGGGAGGGATAAGCATGCATTAAGATGTAGAAATTAAGACTGAGAAATGGGCTGAAGAGTAATTTGCTTGAAGTGTCAGCTGGTGGACAGGGTTGGGTCCATGTTGTAGCCTTAACTGCCCTGTAAAAAAGTTAGATTGTATTTATTAGCCACTGAAGACCTTTGAGCAAGAGAGAATATTTTGTAAGATTTTTAAAGGATAGTTGGTAATTTATTGGTAATGTGAGAGGTGAGACTAGAGGTCAGGTGACTGGTTGGGAAGCTTTTATAAAACCCAGGTATGAGATAATTTGGCCTCTGCAGTGGCAGGTGAAGAAAGGGAGCAACCATCCACAGACAGTATAATGAGCCAACAAAAACTGAATGGCTATGGATCTTGAAGAAGTCCAAGAAAATTTCCTTCTATAAAAGTACCCAATAGTAAATTGTTATTTACTATTTTGGCAAGGGTTAACACAATCTTTGAATGCTGCTTCTCCAAGAGAATTCTAAAAACTTTTTTTGCAGTATTCGAATAAAACCTTGAGTTACTCTAAGGAAACTGACCTTTCAGACAAAAAGAGTTCTTTGTTACTCAGAAATGTGGATTGTTTTTCTTTTCATATGGGTGCATGCTAGAATAAACATTTTGGTGGGAAAAAACTGACTTCAAGGAAGACTTTTGAAGATGTCATGTTACCAATAATTACTGAATATTGTTCACCTGTTTATTCATTCTTCAAGTTACTCTCATAATCCAAATTTCTGGATAGGATACATTAATTTCATTGTATATGTTTACCTGTAATGTATTTCTACAAGAAGTAAACGTGTTTTTGGAAGTAAAGGCCATAATATATTTTTCTTTGACAGCTTCTTATTTCACTTTGGCTACGTTGGTCATTTTTTATTAAAGGCCCCTCCCCCCCCCCCCCACACACACATACACACATTCCATCTCTTTCACTCCAAAGCGGTTAGTTTTTTAAAAATATATTTTTATTGTTTTCAGAGAGAACAGGAGACAGAGGGAGAGAGAGAGAGAGAGAGAGAGAGAGAAACATCAATGATGAGAGAGAATCATTGATTGACTGCCTTCTGCACACCCCACACTGGGAATCAAACCCGCAACTCAGACATGTGCCCTGACCAGGAATGAACCATAGGTTGAGGCTCAACCACTGAACAAAACCGGCTGAACCAAAGCAGTTAGTTCCTAACAAATAATTATTGAGCACCTAACCTGTACTTTGATTTCCTGTTAGGTCTTTCAAAGTCTGTTCTTTATTGTCCCTCTATACAACTGGCACCTTATTCCTAGAGACTGTTTGTTTGTGGAGTCTTTGATGCGTGTGGTTGCTTCCAGGTACTGGGATTTGTGTAGTAAAGCATCAGTAGACGGAAGGAAATTTCTCTTGAAAGCCAGTGTGTGTACAGGTAACCTGGGACCAGGCGGTAGGGCAGGAAGGGAACTTTATCTGGGAAGAAGCACGTGGGTGGGAAGAGGACGGAGACTGCGCACCCACTGCAGACCCGAGGCTCCACCACCCAGGCAGCCGGGCGCCGGTGGTCTGGAGCCTGGCTCTAGTCTAGGGTCTTCCCACGCTGCTAGTCGCCCGTCTTCGCTGCTCCCCGAGCTGAAGTTCCAAACTTTTCCTCCAGCAGGGAGAGGAAGGGTGTTAAGTGAGTAAGGGAAGTCCCTCCCCCTTCCCGGATTCCGATTGGCCGAGGCCATCCAGACCCCCGGCGGGGCCGCCGGC
>NW_005362075.1:504237-528864 GCF_000412655.1 Myotis brandtii
ATAGCCAGGTGGTCAGGGCAGCGGAGCCGCCTGCCGCCCGGCCTCCGCGCCTTCCGTGAGTCAGTCAGTCCGGGAGGAGTGAGCGCTGCTTGGCTGGGTGGGTTTGCTCTGGCCGCTGCTCCTGTCACTGGGAGAGTTGGGTTTCTGCCTGAGCCCCGGTGGGCGGTGACTGAGACTGGGAAGGGGGTTGTCTGTGGGGCCGCGTCGCCCGGGACAGACCTCCATTCGGTGTCCACGGGCAGCCTGCCCTCGCGCACACGCTCGGAAGCACTCAGGGCCTCGTTAGTTGGCTGGAGAACAGAAATCTTGAGAAACAGCCTGTCTGCAGATGTTGGGATTTAGATAATTGGGCAAATTCGAAGAATGGCTGTATCATCAAAATTTCATATTATTGAAATAAACATTTAAAAGCCTTGAAGAGTTAGAAACGAAAAGATGTGCTCGAACTGTTTAGTTGCCCATCCGAAGTAATTAAAACGGACTCATATTTTACATAGATTCTTACCAAATGATTATATGCTTTTTATGAGAGCTATTTTAATTAAAATGCTCTTGCTTTTGAGTTAAATCAGAATTGTGCCTTTCTCTCCACCTACTTATAGGATGGTTTTTCTTGGACTTAACAGGAAATTATGGTGAAACTAGGCTCTTTGATTCCCAATTTTTACAAAAGGAATAGCTTCAGGTGGTATATTTGATGTTTTGATGTTGTTTATTAAAGCATGAATTTGTTTTATAAGCGCATAAAAGGAGAGATTACTTTGTTTCACATTTTTAAAAATAATTGGAAGATATGTCATTTAGTGATGTCACAGGTCACTATATTTGAGTTAAAGATTCAACTTCTTTGTAGTACAGGTTGTGTTTTCAGCTTTAGAGATGTACTTTTCTAGGTTTATTTGCTATATTTTCCCATTTTATTTTCACTAAGGCTTCACATCTGACTTGAAGGTTTACACACCTTAATTGTGTCTTTTTTTTTTCCTACTAGAAACGCAGTGTAGTTATTGGTATTATCAGCATGCCAGTTTGCATTTTATACATTTGAAACATGAAGTGCATCTCTTTGAGCCTAAATCGTTAGCACTTGCTAAACTGAGCATTTTTATTATTTTTCTTAAAATAACAGCATAACAATAAAGAGAAATACATGGTATGAAAAACAGAACCTATCTGATTAGAAAAGTGAACATCTCTCAGTTTAAGTTAAATATTAGAATACGTTTTGTAAAGTATTGAATGAAAATAAGTGAGTGTGAAGACTAATAAAAGCAAACCAAGCAATGATAGAAAAATAAATAAATCTACAGGAGAATAAGTTCCTTTTTGCTTTTTAATCTATAAATCATAATCTCTATTGTCAGAGTTGGTCACATACGGTGCATATTGTTATGATGGAGCATTTTTCTTTTTCATTTTTCTTCCAAAAATATTTAAACTTTTATTTATTTGCTTTGAATAGATAATATAGCATATGGCTTAATATTTGAAAGAAACAAAAATATAGATAGAAAATAGTGATTTTTTCACCCCTGTCCTTCAGTTACCTGTCCCCTTTCCTCAGGGGCTACTTGTGTCAGTTGCTTGCATGTCATTCCAGAGAATGTTTAGCAGTTAACAAGCAAATATAAATATTTCTATGTATTATTTAGAGAAATGGTAGCACACTGTACTCACTGTTCCACATCTTTTTTTTTTAAAAACTGTAAATATGTAGGCCCATTCAGAGCATCCCCATACAAATCTTTTGTTGTAATATACAATGCTGTGATGAATAAGCCTGTATATATTTCAAGTGTATGTGTATGTACACTTGTAGGGTCAATTCCTAAAAGTGGAATTGCTGGGTTGAAGAATACGTGCATTCGTATAGAATGCTGTTAAATTTCCTTTCATGCACCATGTACCCAATGGATGAGAAATTTTTTTTTCATGCTTCTGTTTAAAGTCTATAGATTTTTTGATCTTTGTGAGCCAGATTGGTGAATGTGGTATCTCAGGATAGTTTGTATTTCTCTTTTTTGATAGTTTTAAGGTCTCTTATGTTTTTTTCTGTGAACAGTTTATCCTTTCCATTTTTCTATTAGGTTGTTGGTTTTTTCCTATTCATTTACATATACTTTATTTATATTAGAGAAATTAGTCCTATTAATCTGAATAATCTTTTTTCTTAATTAGTTACCTTATGACTTTGTTTATGGTGGCATTTGCTATGCAGAAGGTGGTTATTTTTATACAATTGAATTTATCAATCTTTTATTTTGTGACTTTTAGGTTTATAGTATAACTTGATCTTTCCATTCTGCAATATTAGGCAAAAAAGAAAGCCCCCTACTTTCATTTGTTTCAATGTTATTGTTTTTTTAACATTTAAATTTTTGCTCCATCTAGAATTATTCTGGTATAAGGTAAGAGGTATACATCTTGCTTTCTTTTTTTTTTTTTTTGCTCTCTTTGCCCCATTGCTACCTGATTGATATCTTAGAACATTTAATTGTCATGGAAATGACCACAATATGTTCTATACAACTTTGTTTTGAGAAAAAAATTTTAAATGCCTATTTTATAAATATTTTTATTTAATCTTTTTATCTGGAGACACATTAGAAATAGATTGAGGTATGTAAATATTTTATGACATTATAGTATGTGAAATATAGTATGTTAGTTTAACAGGTAAATTATAATTATGCAGATTATGTACAGAAAAAAAGTTATTTAAAATATTTGGAATAGTACCATGGTTATAAATAACTGGAGGCCCCGTGCACGAAATCGTGCATGGGTGGGGTCCTTTGACTTGGCCTGCGGCGATTGGGGCCAATTGGGGCCGTCTCGTCCAGTCCAGATCAGGCTGATCAGGGCTGGCTAGCCTGGGGGAGGGACTGCGGGAGGTTGACCAGCCATGGAAGGTTGGCTGTGGGAGCGCACTGACCACCAGGAGGCAGCTCCTGCTTTGAGCTTCTGCCCCCGGTGCTCAGTGTGCATCATAGTGACTGGTCAATGGTGGTTTGGTCGACTGGGCGTAACAGTCGCTTAGGCTTTTATATATATAGATGCCAGTGAGTTTAAAGCTTAATAAATAGATGTGTGTTTTTACACATATAAATAAATAGTTCACAATTACCATTTGTGGGTAAATATATTTGAGAGTCCTTTACTAACCTCATCTGGAGATAGCTGCATATTTTAATCCTAAAATAAGACAATTTTTGTTTTTACATTTTTTTAAATTACTAACTGGAGCTTTAGAGTTCTGAAAGGGATAATTAAGTGACTCTAAATGCTATTTTAGTTCTAGTCAATTATAGATACAGTCATAACATGTATAATTATGTTTATAATTAAAGTATAGTGAGAATAGGCATGTTCCATTTTTGCCTAGTTCAGATTAGGAAATTTGAGTAATTAAAATTAAGGGACTGTAATTCCAGAAGTAGGCAAACCAATTGCAGTAATACTGCAAACCAGTATTGTAAGCAGAATTTTGGAAGGGTTTCCCCTTTAAATTGTACCTATGCTCAACATTTGTAGCTGAGTAAATACTTGCTTTAAAATAGTCTACGACCTGGGATGTTCTGCAATGATTATTTTGCTGCTCTTTCTGTAGACTACTTCAAAATAGTGCAATGGATTTTTTAAATGAAAAACCAAATATATTATAAAGTATCTTATTAATGTCTCACTACCTTGAAAAAATATTGGTATTTCAGAAGGCCTTTAGAGCTACAAATATTGCAACTGAAAAAAATCTTTAAAAAAAACTTATTTTGGTTCCTACTAAGAACAGAGGTTTGAGATATTTAGAAAGCATGCAAGATTAAATTTGATTTTGTTTTAGTTGTGATTTGGTGAATGAGGATTTTGTTTTCTACTCAGGAATTCAGGTGTGTTTTAAAAGATGCTAATGTCATTATTATTATAATGATTTTGGGGTAATATGAATAATTAAGATCGCAAATTGTTATGTTTAAAGTCATGATACTTTGGCCCTCGCCAGGTAGTCCAGTTGGTTGGACCGTGTCCAGATGCTCCAGGGTTGCTGTGGGTCCCTGCTCTGAAAGCATGCTGGAATCAACCAATTAATGCGTGGGTGGGTGGGGCAACAGATCTATTTTTCTCTCTTTCTCTCCCTCCCTTTCTCTCTCTAAAAATTCAATTTAAAAAACCTCATGATACTTAATTGAGACTGTTTACTCATTTTTATTGAAGATGCCAACCTTTAATTTAAAATGATTACCTTAATTAAAACTTTATTCAGACAATTTCTTAGGTTTATCCCTACATTGTATTTCTTGTGGTTCTTGAAAGATCACAATAAAGAGCCCCTTTTTTTATACTTTTGGATTTCAGCCCAGCCAGAGTTTTGCTCAGGTCTTCATGCTGATTTGAATTGCTAAATCTATAATAATAAAAGCGTACTTTGCTAATTAGACCGGATGTCCTTCTGGATGACCTCTGGACCAAGCTGGGACTGCGAGGGCCCAGCCCCTTGCACGAATTTCATGCATCGGACCTCTAGTTTTATTATAATATCAAAACAGAAGGGTTGAGTTGCTTTGGTATGTCTTTTGGTACATGATGAGTCCTACAATTTAGATGATGAGTAGTTAAGGATTTTAATTACTCCTTTTAATATTATTAAGAGTGGAGTAATGATTATGTGTCTTTATTTACTGTACACATACACATTTTTCAAATTTAAAATTATTCAAGAATTGGACCTTGCTCAGCAGTGGTCTTACTTAGTTTGAAAAACATTTAGGGAACACATAAGTTAGGTTTAAGAATCCTATATAATAAAAGCCTAATATGCAAATTGTACCCTTGGGTGGTTGTTCAACTGGGAGTTAGACTGCTCGCTATGACGTGCGCTGACCACCAGGGGGTGGCATGAAACATGGCGGGCATTGGCAATGTGGCGCTGGCAGCTGGTGGCAGTGGAGGCGCTGCTGGCCTCTGACGAGAACTGGATCACAGTGGGATGGTGGAGCAGGTGAGTGGGTGGCGCCAGGCCAAGGTGAGTGCGAGCGGGGGCCCAATCGCCCTGCCGATCGCTCTGCAGACGGCGACCAGCGGCGACGGCTGAGGGCCAGGGGCCCAGCCCTGATCGATTGCCCCGCAGGCGGGATGGTGGAGCAGGTGAGGGGGTAGCACCAGGCCACGGCGGAGTGCCTGGCGGAGCTGCGGGGCTGCGAGGCTGGGGGTCTGGGGGTGCAAGCTGGGGCCTGATCCCTGCAGGCTACCCTGAGGGACCCGTGCATGAATTTGTGCACCTGGCCTCTAGTGAATTAATAAGGTCATCTTTGAAGAAATGGATAATTGCACATTGGGAACAGAAAATGTGCAAGATAGGTTTGGAATCCTTTGTCATGCTAGAAAGCAAGGAGGGTATAAAAGATTAGGATTTGGGAATCACTTGAAGCAGCTCCCACTTGACCAATGGTGAGATAGTTTGATTACCGGTAAAGATAATACAACAGGAGACTGAAATCTTGAAATCATGAGTTCATAATAATGATTACGAAAGAAGGAAGGAAGGAAGGGCCACTTTTTGAGAATATTAGGGAACTGATGTACTTTTAATATTCAGAAAATCAAGAGAAAGAATGAAACATCATGCTTTTTCTCAGGGTAACCAAATACTCAATTAGGCGAAGTTTCTCTTTTATAAAAGCTATTGTATCCTAGCTAATAGATGAAGATGGGATGATATAATTAGTATGTCACAGTTTTGCAACTCCTAATGATTAAATGGATCTGGAGTCTAGACATTGATTATTAGTGGCTACTAATGTCTCAAAAAGAAAACCAGACATAATTTATCTCCTGATTGAAATTTCATTATTATTAATAGTCTTGACCAAAGAACCAAGCCTGAATATGATAGGCCTCTAGATCTAACCACCATTTTACAGAAAATGCAGGGGATAGAGTAATGTGGGATGCAATGAGCAAAATTCTGTTCTTAGGAAACTCTATAGAACAAATGGCCTGTGTTTTTTGTTTTTTTCTTTTTCCAAAAAAAAAAAAAAAACTTATAAGAAGGAGAAGAAAAGGAGGCAAACCATTTAAGAGACAATAACCAGTTGCATTGATAGACTTCATTCAGACCCTGATTAATTAATTGTAAAAAATTAACGTTTAAAAACCAGTTGAAGAAATGTAAATACTAACTTAGGTACATGGTGATATTATAGAATTATTATTTTGAAAGATTTAAATGTGACAGTGGTGATGTGGTTAAGTTTATAAAATGTTTTGTGTTTCAGAGAAATTTTAGAAGTATACTATTTTCAGGTGAACCGATGTGAAGTCTGGGTTTACTTCAGAATAATCTGTGGGTAGGAAAAGTAAGTGAGGAATATGGTTGAAATAGGATTGGTCATGAGTTAATAATTGTTGTAGGTATTGTATTTACTTTTGTGATACTATTGTATTTTTCATATGTTCTAAAATCCTATATAATAAAAGCCTAATATGCTAAGTGTCCTGTCGTCCATTAAACCAATCAAAGCGTAATATGCTAATGATATGCTAAGGCCGCTCAACCGCTTGCTATGACATGCACTGACCACCAGGGGGCAGACACTCTGACCGGTAGGTTAGCTTGCTGCTGGGGTCCCGCCGATTGGGACTGAGCAAGATGGGCTGGACATGCCCTGGAGCCCTCCCGCGGTCCTGCCCCGGCTGGCCAACCTTCTGCGTCCCTCCCTGACCCTGATGGTGCACCGGTGGGGTCCCTCGGCCTGGCCTGCACCCTCTCACAATCTCGGACCCCCTTGGGGGATGTTGGAGAGCCGTTTTTGGCCCAATCCCACAGGCATAAAAGGCTAATATGCAAATTGACCAAATGGCAGAAAGACCCGTTGCTATGATGCGCACTGACCACCAGAGGACAGACGCTCAATGCAGGAGCTGCCCCCTTGTGGTCAGTGCGCTCCCACAGGGGGTGCGTCGCTCAGCCAGAAGCCAGGCTCATGGCTGGTGAGCGCAGTGGCGGTGGCGGGAGCCTCTCCCACCTCTGCTGCAGCGCTAAGGATGTCTGGGGGCAGCGGGCCCAGGGAATTTTGTGCACTGGGCCTCTAGTTTCTATAATAAGAAAGATCAAGTCATAGCCTTCAAGAATTTTGATATTAATTAACATACATTACTTCACTTAGTAAATCATCTTTTAATAAAAAACAAAAGAACTTTAAGAGAGCTAGACATAAAATAACAATAATACAATACTTTAAGAGCCATAATAGAGGTGTGTATAAATTGCTATGGGAGCATGGATGGATATGGTAGGGTTGGGGAAAAAGATGGAAAGGTAAAGCTTGAACCTGGCCAGAAAGACAGTTTGTAGGGCTTTCCACACAAAAGCACAGCAAGTACAACGGTGTGGAGCTGTGAAATTATATAGCCCAGGAAGGGAGCACCAGGTTTGGGAAGGAAGGTTAGTGTTATGGTAGCGGATGGCACAAATGAGGTACAGCAAAGTGACAGTAAGAAGTTAGAGGGTGGCAGTTGGGGGGTATAGTCAAAGCAAGGATTTTCTTTTTTGTTATTTTTTTTAACTTGAGTTAAAATTTTGAATTCCTTTACAAGTTTAAACCATTGCTTAGAGAAATCACTGGCTGGAGCTATAAAGTTTCATCTTCAGAAATTATCCTGTTAGTGAGTTAATAAGTTGTTGTAAATGTTTCCCTCCACATCCCGTGTGGTTCAGGGTTCAGGATCTGGAAGAGGAGCCGCACACAAATGAAAGAGAAAAGACACGAGATAATTTGGGAATATTGGGGGCCAGGCCGGTAAGTCCAACTCAAGAGGAAGGATTTCCACAGGTGCTCAGGCCGCACCAACTATTTTATAGTCAGAGGTAAACAAGGTAGTGGTTACCATAGTTACACAGTTCTTGTGAGTTTCACTTGTTTTGACCATAGTTACACTTCCTGCACTTCCCTCAGCCCATTAGCTTCCCAGGTAAGATCTAGGGAGTGTTATAAGGTCAAGCCTAATTATGCTAAGAGGACTGTGCTCTCTAAGCTGGGACTTGTTTGTGACTTTGCCAACAGGTCAGCCCGAGGCTTAACCCTATATCGGTTCCCCACAATAAGTTCATCCTTCTTTTCCCTTTCCTGCCAGAACTAGCTAATAGCCAACAAAATTTTGTTCTCATTAGCCCTGTTTAACTTAATTGTATCCTTAGTTTCCTTAAAGGAAACTAAGATCTAAGGTATAAGAAATCTAGATCCAAGGATATTAGATTTAAATATTATAACTCATGTTTTCTCTGTTACATTTCTATCATATGGAAGCCTTTACCATCCTGTTATAGATTGCATAAACATTTGTCTGTCCTGACACCCAAGGGATATAATAAGAAATTGTTGAAAATTTCTACCTGCATGAGCTTATTCATGCAAGGGAAGTCAAATTGATTTCCATAGGGAACTTGGCCTAAAAATGGATGGTTGAAATGTACTTCCTGAAATTATAAATGGATTGATAGGATAGTATATGCCTGTTACCTCATTTTCCTAAATCATAAAACAATTGAAAGCATTATTTGCTTTTCTCTTCTAGGCTTAATAATATATCACAAAAATACAAGAATAAATTCACGTGTTTGAAGTTACAACACAGTTTTGTCTTTTGGACTTCTTATTCTTAGGAATCCTGGATATTGTTGACAGTGACTAATTTATATCCAAATGGTATAGTCTCTGAACTGATGTGCAAAAGATGAACCGATACAGTTGTATAACCAAAGCTCTGGAAAATGATGGGATATGATGAACTGGCAAGTGCCCTTTGGAGACAGTAGTGCATGACTGAACCAGTTAGGAGAAATGACTGCCTATTGTTTTAAAAATCTTTTTCTCACCATTAAAGGCATACATGTTCGTTGTAGAAAAGAAAATATAGTTGAAGATAAAGAATAAAACAAGTCCCCCTACATGCTATTTCCCATGCCATCAACCACTGGTTATGTTCATTTTAAAGATTGCATACTGCCTCTTTTTTATTCAGTTAGCATTTAATTACCTTGATGCCACAGTAAATGATACATGTATAATTTTTTGAGTCATTTTATGCTAATAAACTTTATGCTTAAGATGATAAGTAATATGAAATAATTTGAGCAAATACAAATGTCCTTTTAGGAATACTCAGTAAATGCTAGTGAATTACTTAAAAGTAAGTTACTTATAAGAAATCCAAGTACCATTAGCCAATTTTTATTGAGCATATATGTCATAGACATTGTTCTAAATGCTTTACATGAACTCAGTCCTCATAGCAACCCTAAGAAGTGGGTACTATTGTCATCATTTTGCAAATGAAGGTAATAATTTACTTGTCCAAGTTGCCATAACTGATGTGTGGAGAGCCAGGTAACCTGACTATGGAATCCATGTTGTTAACCATTGTGTCCTGATATAATTTAAAATTTAAAGCTATGGGATTTGTAACTTAAGCTATATACCAAAAAAGTTGGAGAGAGGGGTGTTTGGGGGGAAGGGAGGCCTTTCACTGTCAGTCTGAAAACCAATTTGTGTTCCTTCCAGCTATGCATAAATTATTGTATTCCCTTACCTTTAAATTAATGGATACTATTATTTAAAGCATATTTGTCAACCTGATAGAAAAAAAATTATTGCTTTAGTCCATTGTTTTTTATTTCTGGGGATATGAACATATTTCCATGCTTATTGCCACTTTCACTTCTGGTTTTAGGAATTACGTGTTCATGTTCTGTGACCATTATTTCTATTGATGCCTTGTAGTGATTTTTAAGAGCTTTACATGTTTATTTTTACTGCTTGGCCAATCCTAATATATAAAAACCCTGGGTCTGTCACATCCGCAATGACCAGGAGGCTTGACTGTTCACCAGGCTGCGCACGCAGCAGGCGAGCGGGCTGAACTGCTGACCTCTCGGGGAGAGAGAGAGAGGTGGAGCTGATCAGCAGTGGCAGTGGCTGCTGGCGAGGTTGGGAGAGAGAAGCAGAGTGATCAGACCCTGCTTCTCTCTCCCTCGCCAGCAGCCATGCCTCTCTCTGTCTCTCCCAGAGGTCAGCAGTTCAGCCGCTTGCCAGCAGCCTGGGGCGGCTGCTGATCAGCCCTGCCTCTGCCGGGGTTCTTGTTCCAGCATCAAGAAGGGTTCAGGAAATCTGGAGAAGGCTGTGCGTAGATTAAATAGGAGTCCAGAGACGAAATATAATTTTGAAAGGCATTTGGGGGTCAGAGGAGCTTAGCTTAAAGGAAACTAAGACCTAAGGTATAAGGCAGTGGTCAGCAAACTGCAGCTCGGCAAACCACGGCTTGCAAGCCACACGCGGCTCTTTGGCCCCTTGAGTGTGGCTCTTCCACAAAATACCGGCTCTTCCACAAAATACTGACTTCTGCGCATGGGCCACGAAGTTTCAATCGCACTCTGCATGCGTGCCCGCATGTGATATTTTGTGGAAGAGCCACACTCAATCTGCATGCGTGCCCGCATGTGATATTATGTGGCTCCCGCGGTTTGCTGACCACGGGTCTAAGGTCTTAAAGTCTAAGGTCTCCTCGTCCCAGGACCCGATGCTTTTTATTAACACAATTTGTCCTGAGGCAAAGCAGAGATATACACTTCAAAGGGTATACACAAGCATTGTCAGAATGGGGGAATTAGCCTACGGCTGTTCAGGTGTTGGCCAGTAGGAGGCAATAACATGTAGATTAAGATGCTCTGAGCTGTCTGGCAGCAAACAATCAATTTAACCACTAGAGTGCCAGGGAGCGCGATCGCGCGCTCCTCCTGTCTTTCGCCAAAAGTGCCGGGAGCGTTATCGCGCTCCTCCTGCAGTGTCCAGTTCCAAGTCTGCTTTTTTTAGTGATGATGATGTTGCAAAATATGTCAATTCTTGCTGTGAAGATGACGATTTTGTGGAAGATATTGAATATGTAACTTCATTTACTTGCGATTCATAATTTTTTTCCTAAACTGCTGTAAAATCCGCAAAAATGCCTTGGCAATTTTAGCATAGTTCCTAGGATATTGGTTGGCCCTCAAAGGGTTAATGTATCCTATTCAGGTTTGGGGAAATGCCATCAGCCATTTCCAGATTCAGCCCTGCTAAACATGCTGGAATTGGTTTCCAGCATGCCTCTATGATCAGGCCCAGAGATAGGCCCGGAGATGCTGACTAGCATAGAAACTGACCAATCAGAACCAAATCTGGGTGAATTGCAAGGAGCCAATGGCTGCCTAGGAGGTGGGGCTTTTGACGCTGACTGGCATAGAAACGGACCAATCAGAACCAAATCTGGGTGAATTGCGAGGAACCAATGGCTGCCTGGGAGGCGGAGCTTTTGATGCTGACTGGCATAGAAACTGACCAGTCAGAACCAAATCTGGGTGAAATGTGAGGAGCCAATTGCTGCCTAGGAGGTGGAGCTTTTGATACTGACTGGCAAAGAAACTGACCAATCAGAACCAAATTGGCTGTCAGAGGAGAGCTGTTGGTGGCGAGATCAGGCCAGCAGGGGAGGGCAGTTGGGGGCGAGATGAGGCCGGCAGGGGCGGGCCATTGCGGGTGAGATCAGGCCGGCAGGGGAGGGCAGTTGGTGGGGACCAGGCCTGCAGGGGAGGGCAGTTGGGGGGACCAGGCTTGCAGGGGAGGGCAGTTGAGGGCCATCAGGTCAGCAGGGGAGGGCAGTTGGGAGCCATCAGGCCTGTAGGGGAGGGCAGTTGGGGGTGACCAGGAGCTGTTGGTGGCGAGATCAGGCCAGCAGGGGAGGGCAGTTGGGGGCGAGATGAGGCCGGCAGGGGCGGGCCATTGCGGGTGAGATCAGGCCGGCAGGGGAGGGCAGTTGGGGGCTATCAGGTCAGCAGGGGAGGGAAGTTGGGGGCAATTGGGCCAGCAGGGGAGCAGTTAGGTGTTAATCAGGCCAGTAGGGGAGCGGTTAGGGGGTGATCAGGAGTTAGGAGCCAGCAGTCCCAGATTGTGAGAGGGATGTCCAACTGCCGGTTTAGGCCCCTTCCCACAGGGATCGAGCCTAAACCGGCAGTTGGACATCCCTCGCGGGGTCCCAGATTGGAGACAAACCGGCAGACAGACATCTCTCGAGTGGTCCCAGATTGGAGACAAACCGGCAGTCAGACATCGCTCGAGGGGTCCCAGATTGGAGAAGGTGCAGGTTGCGCTGAGGGACACTCCCCCCCACCCTGTGCACGAAATTCGTGCACTGGGCCTCTAGTTGTAAACAAAAGAGTAGTGTGTGGCCCTAGCCAGTTTGGCTCAGTGAATAGAGCATCGGCCTGTAGACTGAAGGGTCCCGGGTTTGATTCCAGTCAAGGACACATGTCCTGGTTGTGGGCTCGATCCCCAGTAGGGGGCATGCAAGAAGCAGCCTATCAATGATTTTCTCTCATCACTGATGTTTCTATCTCTCTCTTCCTCTCCCATCCTCTCTGAAATCAATAAAAATAAAAAAATCTATTTAAAAAACCCAAAAAAAGTAGTGTGTATGTGTCTCACTATAGTTGTGTTTCTGTCACCTCTTATATTTCAAACTGTTTTTTGAAGTACTTAATTTTGTGATAATTGACACATTAAGGTTCATGGCTGTTTATATTTACTGTAGAATCTAATGGTAAAAAAGTCTCTGATTTGTCTCATTATAAAGTTTGTCTTGAATTCTATAGTGTTTCTCATATTATCTGTCATACTATCCCTTTTGCCTTCTTGCTTTTGTGTATATGTGTACATTCACCCAGTATATTATCCTGTCATCTTACATTTTAGATATTTAGGAGGACATTTAGGTGAAGTAAGACCTAAGAATCTGAACTAAAAATTATTGTTTGACTATCTCGAGGTGTGTGTGTGTGTGTGTGTGTGTGTGTGTCTATCTAAAGTTTATACACACTTTTTTAGCGGAGAATGATACGTTTTTAAATTGACTTTAATTGATATGTTTTCAAAGTTTGACATTACCTCTATAGTAAGATTTTCCCTTCCATATATATCTACACTAATAAAAGAGAAACATGCAAATTGATGTCACTCCACTATGCCCACCAGCCAATCAGATGAGTATGCAAATAAACCCAACAAAGATGGCGGTTAATTTGCATACACAGGCACGGAGCAAAGACTTAAGGCTCCGGCCGGAGTGAAGACTGAAGACTGAAGACTGAAGAGGCTTGGCTTCTCCGCTGTGGCCGCAGTGGAGAAGCCAAGCCTCGCTGTGGCCGCAGTGGAGAAGCCAATCCTCGCTGCAGCCACAGTGGAGAAGCCAAGCCTTTCTGCCTGGGTCCCGGGTGCCAGAGGAAAACCGGGGAAGGAAGCCAGGGGAAGGAAGGCCTATTGTGCGAATCTTCGTGTAGATATACATACACACACACACACACACACACACACACACATAATAGAGACCCGGTACATGAATTCGTGCACAGGTGGGGTCCCTCTGGGTGGCCTGTAGGGATCAGGCCAAAACCCGTAGTCCAATACCGCCTGCAGCTCCTACCTGCCGCTCCCACTCATCCTGGCCCTGCTGCACCTGCCGCGGGTTTGCGCCCAATCAGTCCTGATAGGGAGAGGCTCATGTTGCCATAGCAGCACTCACCAGCCATGAGCCCTGCATCTGGTGCCCTTCCAAGGGTAGTGGACTGTGGTATCGGGCTGAAACCGGCTCTCTGACATCCCCCGAGGGATCCTGGATTATGAGAGGGCACAAACCAGGATGAGGGACCCCACCGGTGCACGATTGGGCCAGGGAGGGACCGTGGGAGGGCTCCAGGGCATGTCCGGCCCATATCGCTCAGTCCCAATCAGCCGGACCCCAGCAGCAAGCTAACCTACCGGTCAGAACATCTGCCCCCTGGTGGTCAGTGCATGTCATAGCGAGCAGTTAAGCAGCCTTAGCATATTACGCTTTGATTGGTTGTTCTGCCATTCGGTCTATTTGCATATTACCCTTTTATTAGATAGGATATCCCATCTAATAAAAGGGTAATATGCAAATTAACCATCACTCCACCACTCTGTCACAAAGATGGCTGCAGCCACGGAGCTGGAGCAAGCAGGAGGCTTGGGTTGCCCTGGCGATGGAGGAAGCCAAGCTTCCCGCCTGCCCTGGCCGGCCCTGGGCTCTGCTCAAGGCTACAAAGTTTCAATTATAGAAGATAAGTAAATCCCAGATACCTGATGAAAACAAAAAAGAAAAAAGGAGAGGCTGGGAACTTGGGTCGCCAGGGGATGTAGCCAGCCTGAAAACAGCCATCAGCCCCTCATCCAGGCTGGCCAGGCACCTCAG
The DNA here is from genome assembly GCF_000412655.1 of Myotis brandtii. Classification (NCBI taxonomy): domain Eukaryota; kingdom Metazoa; phylum Chordata; class Mammalia; order Chiroptera; family Vespertilionidae; genus Myotis; species Myotis brandtii. The sequence continues at coordinate 518,533 of NW_005362075.1, forward strand.
AGGGACCCCTCCACCCTGAAGGGACTGTGGCCAGCCTGAAAACGGCCCTGAGCCACTCACCCAGGCTGGCCAGGCACCCCAGTAAGGACCCCCACCCTGACGGGGGTGTGGCCAGCCTGAAAACAGCCCTCAGCTCCTCACCCAGGCTGGCCACACCCCCATAGGGGGAGTGTCCCCACTGGGGGGCTTGGCCAGCCTGAAAACAGCCCTCAGCTCCTCACCCAGGCTGGCCAGGCACCCCAGTGGGACCCTCACCCTGATCTGGGACACCCTACAGGGCAAACTAGCCAGCCCCCATCCGTGCACCAGGCCACTATCCTATATAATAAAAGGGTAATATGCAAATTGACCCTAACAGCAGAACGACTGGGAATGACTGGTCACTATGACACACACTGACCACCAGGGGGCTGATGCTCAATGCAGGAGCTGCCCCCTGGTGGTCAGTGTGCTCCCACAGGGGGAGCTCTGCTCAGCCACAAGCCAGGCTGATGGCTGCCAGCACAGCGGTGGTGGCGGGAGCCTCTCTCACCTCCTCAGCAGCGCTAAGGATGTCCCAGGGCGATCAGGGGGTTTGGGCGCTGCCCCCTGTCACACACAGAGCCGCAGGGCAATCAGGGGATTGGGGAGCTCCCCCCTATCAGGCACAGAGGAGGGCTGATCAGGGGGTTGGGGTGCCTTCCCCTGTCACGAACAGAGTAGGGCGGATAGGGAGGTTGTGGCCCCGCCCCCTGTCACTCACAGAGCCGCAGGGCGATCAGGGGGTTTGGGCGCTGCCCCCTGTCACGCTGATCCCGGTGCTGGGAGCCTTGCTGCTCCGCTGATCCCGGTGCTGGGAGGCATATTACCCTTTTACTATATAGGATAGAGGCCTGGGGGCTGGCTGGTTTGCCCTGAAGGGTGTCCTGGATCAGGGTGGGGGTCCCCACTGGGGTGCCTGGCCAGCCTGGATGAGGGGATGATGGCTGTTTGCAGCTGGTCACACCCCCTTCAGGGTGGGGGTCCCCACTGGGGTGCCTGGCCAGCCTGGATGAGGGGATGATGGCTGTTTGCAGCTGGTCACACCCCCTTCAGGGTGGGGGTCCCCACTGGGGTGCCTGGCCAGCCTGGATGAGGGGATGATGGCTGTTTGCAGCTGGTCACACACCCTTCAGGGTGGGGGTCCCCACTGGGGTGCCTGGCCAGCCTGGATGAGGGGATGATGGCTGTTTGCAGCTGGTCACACACCCTTCAGGGTGGGGGTCCCCACTGGGGTACCTGGCCTGTCTGGGTGAGGGGCTGAGGGCTGTTTTCAGGCTCTGTGGTTGACTGAAGCTCCCAACCGCTCCTTTTTTTCTTTTTTTTTTTTTTTTTGGCCAGCTTTAGCTCTGGGGCCTTGCTGCTGAAAACATAGATACAATGTTGCGGTCCGAGCCCGGCTGAATGGAAGCCCTTTTCTGGGGTTTTGTTTAGCTTCTTATTTGCAACATAGTATATAGTTGCTTAGAGTTGCAACTGAGAGGCTGGCAAGTTAGGCGGGGAACGTTGGAGTCTGCAGCAAGCAAGCCTCGTGCTCGCTTCAGTGCCTGGCTGCCGGCCGCCATCTTGGCTGACAGTTAATTTGCATATACTCACTGATTAGCCAATGAAAAGGGTAGCGGTCGTACGCCAATTACCATGTTTCTCTTTTATTAGTGTAGATATAATCTTGTTAATCCTCACCTGAGGATGTACTTTTTCAATTTATTTTTTTCAGATAGAGTGGAAGGGAGGGAGGGAAGGAGGGGGAAAAAGAGAGAGAGAGAGCGATGATTGAGAAAAGCATTTATTGTCTGCCTCCTGAATGCCTTCCAGATTGGGGCCAGGGATCAACCCTGCAACCCTGACTCATCCCTGATTGGGAGTTGAACCTGCCACCCTTTGATATGCGGGTTGATGCTCCAACCACTGAGCAATACCAGCCAGGGCACAAATACATATTTTTTTAATTTCAGAGACTTTATTTAAAATTTTGTTTTATTGCTTAAAGTATTACAGAGAGTATTATATATGTCTCCTTTTTTCCCCCTTCTTAACATTCCCCTGGCTTCCCCTATCCCCCAGTGTCTTATGTCCATTGGTTATGCTTATATGCATGCATACAAGTCCTTCGGTTGATCTCTTACCCCCCCCTCCTGCCCCCCAACCCTCCCCAGCCTTCCCGCTGTTGTTTGCCTCTGTATCTATTATTGTTCAAAAGTTTGTAATGGTCTCTATTATCCATGAATGAGTGAGATCATGTGGTATTTTTCCTTCATTGACTGGCTTATTTCACTTAGCATAATGCTCTCCAGTTCCATCCATGCTGTTGCAAATGGTAAGAGTTCCTTCTTTTTTACAGCAGCATAGTATTCCATCGTGTAGATGTACCACAGTTTTCTAATCCATTCATCTACTGATGGGCACTTAGGCTGTTTCCAAATCTTAGCTATGGTGAATTGTGCTGCTATGAACATAGGGGTGCATATATCCTTTCTGATTGGTGTTTTTGGTTTCTTGGGATATATTCCTAGAAGTGGGATCACAGGGTCAAATGGGAGTTCCATTTCCAGTTTTTTGAGGAAACTCCATACTGTCTTCCATAGTGGCTGCACCAGTCTGCATTCCCACCAGCAGTGCACAAGTGTTCCTTTTTCTCCACATCCTCTCCAGCACTTGTCGTTTGTTGATTTGTTGATGATAGCCATTCTGACAGGTGTGAGATGGTACCTCATTGTTGTTTTGATTTGCATCTCTCGGATGATTAGTGACTTTGAGCATGTTTTCATATGTCTCTTGGCTTTCTGAATGTCCTCTTTTGAAAGGTGTCTATTTAGGTCCTTTGCCCATTTTTTGATTGGATTGTTTATCTTCCTTTTGTTAAGTTGTATGAGTTCCCTATAAATGTTGGAGATTAGGCCCTTATCAGATATAATGTTGGCAAATATGTTCTCCCATGTAGTGGGCTTTCTTGTTGTTTTGTTGATGGTTTCTTTTGCTGTGCAGAAACTTTTTATTTTGATGTAGTCCCATTTGTTTATTTTCTCTTTAGTTTCCAATGCCCTAGGATCTGTATCGGTGAAGAAATTGCTTCGGCATATGTCTGAGATTTTGTTGCCTTTGGATTCTTCTAGTATTTTTATGGTTTCCCGTCGTATATTTAAGTCCTTTATCCATTTTGAGTTTATTTTTGTGTATGGTGTAAGTTGGTGGTCTAGTTTCATTTTCTTGCATGTATCTGTCCAATTTTCCCAACACCATTTATTGAAGAGACTATCTTGGCTCCATTGTATGTTCTTGCCTCCTTTGTCAAATATTAATTGAGCGTATTGGTTGGGGCTGATTTCTGGGCTTTCTATTCTATTCCATTGATCTATATGTCTGTTCTTGTGCCAGTACCAGGCAGTTTTGAGAACAGTGGCTTTGTAATACAGCTTGATATCTGGTATTGAGATCCCACCTACTTTCTTCTTCTTTCTCAAGATCGCTGCAGCTATTCGGCGTCTTTTTTTATTCCAGATGAATTTTTGGAGAGTTCGTTCTAGGTCTGTGAAATATGCCGTTGGTATTCAGAGACTTTGGATTAATTTTTTTCCTGGCTCTCCACGCCTTGGGTTGTAACATTATTAAAGAGAGAGAAAAGGGTGAGGCAGGGGATAGGAGGAAATATACATCCATCATGCTTGCTAAACTAAAAAAGCCAGTGTGTAATATTTCTTCCAGTGTGTTTTTGTTACTCTGTGTTTTTCTCTTCTGCAAGGTACTGTGCAGAGGTTGGGTACTATGAAAATGAATCTCCAGTGGGGAAGCCATGTGGGTCTGGTTCCAGTGAGGCTAGCACATTCTGATCTTTTCAGCTCTGTACTGAGGAGTAGGCCACAAACACTTACTGATTTAATGTTTTTAATAGGAGAGGTTTGTTTTTTTTTAATTCTCACCTGAGGATATGGTTGTGTTTTTGTTTGTTTGTTTGTTTTTAAATTTGGTTTTGGAGAGGAAGGGAGAGAAAGAGAGAAACATCAATTGCAACCCAGGTATGTGCTGTGACTGGAAACCGAACCCACAACCTTATTGTGTATGGGATGATGCTCCAACCAACTGAACCACACCAGCCAAGGCAGTGGGAGAGCTTTTTAATGAGAGGATTTTTAAATGGGAGATCTTTTATATGATTCATCTCTTTTTTTAAAAATTAACATTTTGTATTTTTAAAAAGTACTTTATGATATATAAACAGCATTCATGGCAATGGATAAGGAGACAAATGTGGGAAAAGGAGTGTTTTTTTCAGCCTTAGCAAAGGCAAGTTGTGGGCCAAAGAATGTCCATTCACAGCTTTTGAGCAATATGAAGGGGCAGGGTGATATCTTAGTGTTACAGGGTCAAGCTTGCAGTCTAGGTGACTTGTATTTAAATCTTGCTGCTCCCAGTAATCAGCCTTGTGACCTTAGGCAAGTTACTTAAGTATATTTGTTTTCCCATTTGGAAAATGGGAAAGTAGTTAAGAATTCTATCAATGTTCTTATTAGTAACTGAAAACCTCACCAAAAGTCATTTCATTTTTGTTCTTTATAACCAGATAAACTACAGTCTTTCCTTATCTTTTCCTTCTTTATTAATATACTAGTATACCCTCTTAGGCTTTTATATAATCTAGATCTTCAAAACTTCATCTACTCTAACCTCGTGCCCCAAGGGAGATAAGTGGTATTTCTATTTTTCAATTACTTAGAAAAACATTTCTTGAGGGCCTAGAGCAGTGATGGCAAACCTTTTGAGCTCAGCGTGTCAGCATTTTGAAAAACCCTAACTTAACTCTGGTGCTGTGTCACATACAGAAATTTTTTGATATTTGCAACCATAGTAAAACAAAGACTTATATTTTTGATATTTATTTTATATATTTAAATGCCATTTAACAAAGAAAAATCAACCAAAAAATGAGTTCTCGTGTCACCTCTGACACGCGTGTCATAGGTTCGCCATCACTGGCCTAGAGTCGAGGCCCTAGCCTAGACTAAGCACTTGGGGATGAGAAGATGAGGAAGATAAGAGGCTCAAAGTATTATGGGGGGACTCTATAAACAATATAAAGTAATATCTGCTGTGATAGCAATGTGCAAGGTGCTGATTCAGTCCGCTGCTGTTGCTGTTGCTGCTTTTTGAAAAATTGAAGTGAAATTCATACAACATAAAATTAATCATTTTAAAGTGAGTAATTCAGTGGCATATAGTATATTCATAATATTGTATAACCACCATCTCTATCTAGTTCCAAAACATTTTCATCAAACTCAAAGGAAACTCTGTGCCCATTAAGCAGTTGCTTCCCAGCTCCCCTTCCTCTAACCCCTGGCAACCACCAATCTGCAGGGTGCCTTTCTTAATCTGAGGCTTTGGAGTGATCACTAAAGGATGAAGTTTCTTTCAGAGGGAAGAGCAAGAACAAAGGCATGCAGCTGAGAAATGTCACAGAATTGGGGGCAGGGGCAGCTCAGCTCTGGTGGATTCTAGAATAACAGGCAAGGGGATGGATGGGAGATAGGCAGGAGAGGGGAGGGTGGGGCTAAATCTTGGGGTGGCTTAAATTTTTCCCTGTTTTAAGAGTGTTGGACTTTGTTCTGTGTATCCAGAAGTGGGGAATTGCATGGTCTGATGTGTTTTATTAGATGAGTTACTATGGAAGCTCTGTTTGGGATAGACTTGAGGTAGGTCAGACCTGGGGGTGGGTAGATCCATTTATAGTACTGCTGCAATCAATAGTAGAGGCAAAGAGTATTGAGGGCCTGAATTATTACAGTCCTGGAAGGATGGAGAAGAGGGCACATGTTAGAGAAACATGAGTCACCTGAGACCCAGAGAAGTGACTTGTGAAAGTGACACAGTCAACAGACAAGTTGTCAGAGCCTTTGCCTGCTAGCCCTGAGTGATTCCCACTAAGCCCCCTGGGCTTGATGAAGAGTGTGGAATCTCAGTCCCTGACTGGAGGTAATTACGTTCTAAGTGCAAGAGAGAGAACACTGTCTCCCTCTATAAGCTAGCAACTTAGTGTTGCTGTGAAGTGCACCTATAATCAATTTGGATGAATAGCTCGTTGTCCTGATGATGGTGGTAGAAAAAATACTTTTGAAAGTTTAACTCACTATATTAATCCTATATAATGAAACCCTAATATGCAAATCCACCAAATGGCGGAACGACCGGTTGCTATGATGGGCATTGACCATTAGGGGGCAGACGCTCAACACAGGAGCTGCCCCCTGGTGGTCAGTGTGCTCTCACAACGGGAGCGCTGCTCAGCCAGAAGCTGGGCACATGGCTGGCGAGCACAGAGGCAGTGGTGGGAGCCTCTCCCGCCTCCACAGCAGTGCTAAGGACCCCTTGGGGGATGTCCGCCTGTCAGCTTAGGGGCCTGTGTGGGGAGCCGGCCTAAGCTGGTAGGTGGACATCCCCTGACACCCGCTGAGGGGACTGTGAGAGGGCACAGGCAGGGCTGAGGGGCCCCCCCCCCCCAGTGCACAAATGTCATGCACTGGGACTCTAGTAATCATTATAATCACAGACATCAGACATTAAACAGATACCTCATTTCTTTTATTATGAAAAATGGAAACATACTTAAATTGAGAAAGAATAGTGCAATGAACTGGGATCCATCTGCTCACTACTAAGATTCAAAAGTTAGCATTCTGCTGTATTTGCTCTAAATGTATATACACATTTTCACTGAATCTTTTGAAAGTAAGTTGCACACTTTATCTTTTACCTTTAAATACTATAGCATCCTTCACTTAAGAATAAGACATCCTGCCCTGACCGGTATGGCTCAGTGGATAGAGTGTCGGCCTGCAGACTGAAGGGTCCCAGGTTTGATCCCGGTTAAGGGCATGTACCTTGGTTGCCGGCACATCCCCAGTAGGAGGTGTGCAGGAGGCAGCTGATCGATGTTTCTCTCTCATCGATGTTTCTAACTCTCTATCCCTCTCCCTTCCTCTCTGTAAAAAGTCAATAAAATATGTTTAAAAAAAAAAAGAATAAGACATCCTTTTACTTTTCTATAATATAATAGTGATATTTTAAACTAAAACTTGCATTTATAGGTGAGGAAACTTAAGTGTTATATGACTTATGAAGGTGAAACAGAGTTGGAAGAAATAATATTTTCCAGTTCTTCAGATTGCTGCACCTTATATTGTACATGATAATACTCTCTCTCAGACTTCAGTAATATTAATGTATTATCTTAATGATTTCTGTTATATTCATGGAATACTGTACTAATTATTTTTTTAAAATGACTTACTTAAAAGCTCTTAAATATCAATATTTATTTAGAAAAACCTGTATGAAGAACAGGAAGAGAAAGGGGTCCTAGTGGTCCTCTGAGCTGCAGAAGTGATCTCTTTGAGATTAGCATCTCTAGGGAAGAGGCAGTAGTAAAGGGGTGGGGGCAGGTGGGAGGAAGAGGCTGGTGTGCAGTCATGTGGCTGCAGGCTCTATGTGAGTATTTGCATTCTGCTGGCCCTGTCACTTGGTTGAGCTGTGGACCAGGACTTTGGTGCTCGCTTATGTTGGGCATTTTCCGTTTATTTCTCACTTCATGTTCCTGGCCCCACTATTGTACTTATCCCTGCTGCAGGCTGATATTAAATGATCTGGAACCTTCTAAGGGGCTGCCAGTAGACTGTGTCACCCACATTTGTCCTGTGCCAGTGAGTTCTATACATCTGCATAGTGGTGTATAGACCACACTCTGAGAAATGCTCAATTTTAATATTCTGCTATTAAATAAATACTTTCTGTGTATGGATCGATAAAAGTCAGCACCTATTCTTAAGGTACTGTATGCCAGGTACTGTGTTCCTAATGAATGTCAACAACAACAAAAAATTCAGTGTATATTCAAGATTATTAGAAGTTTATTTTTCTTCAATTTTCTTTTTTTTTAATACACTTAGAATCACTTGGAATCATATTTAAGTATATAGCAACACCATTTTTGAATAGCATTTATGTTGTTAAATATCAGAATAGCTTATATGATGGGGAAATTATTGTGTTCAATATTTTTATTTGACTACTAAATAAATATTCTAGTTTAGAATATTAGATACATGGCCATTTTTGTTTTCCTTTATTGGTTTATTTTATTAGGAATTTATAAAATCAGTGATTTCCTGTAACATAAACTTTTTCCTGTATAAATGGAAGGAAAAACATGGTACAATTTTAAAAGTATATTTTTTTCATTTTTGTGCCAATAGCATTTAAGTAGGCAAAACAGACAAAAAGATCAGGAATATCAAGATGTCAGAAAATCTGGTTTGAGTCCAGGCACTTTCCGTTGAAAAGCTCCGTGACCTTGTGCAAATCACTTTATCTCAATAAATTTCAGTTCTTCCTTTTGGAAGATAATAGTGCCAGAGATTTTAGGTACTAAAAAGAATGAAAACATTTTAGAAGCTGTAGAATAATATAAGTAGACATTGAAGCAATGATCTTTATCTATCAATTAAACCATTAAGTTAGTTTTTATTAGGTGTGCCTAAAGTTGTATTGATCCAGTCCTGAAAATATAGAAAATGTTTCACATCTATAATACTATCCATAATAAAATATATATATATTAAAAAAGAAAATGTTTATGAGGTAAAGAATAAAGTTTATTGTTTATATGTAGATTGAAAATATATTCTGAATTGTAATTTGAATTGCTTTTTATATTGATTGCATTAATGGGGAATAAGAAGAGTACAACTTTTGTTTTTGTACAGAGGAGTTTTGAATTGGTTAGCTAAATATAGTACAGTTGGGATGAAAAAATCCTTTGTAAGGTGACAAAATACATATTTTTCCCCACTGAATTTTCATCACAGAAGAAAGCAATGAATGAGGAAGAGTGTTTTGCAAGCTGTGGAAAACATTGTGGTTATGCATTTGATAAAGAGTTGAAGCTGTGTTAGTGTTTTATAGTTAAGGCTTTTATGAGCTTCTTCATTCCATGGTGTCATCCATAACTGTCAATGTACTCTTTCTACTTACTAGTTAATACCAATAGGCAGAATCCTGGCTTATTTTCCTGGGAACAAGTTGAGTTCAGTTGAGGGACACTTCTATCTTTGTCATTGTAGAAGTTGTAATTACTAAAAATTTCAGTAAAATTCAGTTCCACTAATATATGGCAGATTTTTTCCCCCTTTTTTCTTAACATTTTCTTCTGTGACTCCTAGGAACTGTTATCCAGACCCCTTGTAAACTGCCCACCTTGGATTGAGTGTCTCCCTATGGGCAGGTTGTTGGTAGTTTTTAGCCCATTGGTAGCTGAGATTTAGAAAGAGTTCTCTTTTTTGTTTGGGGAGGGGAGGGGGTGGGGGGAGTTCCTGAAGGCTAACAAACATTTATGGTCTATTGCATTTTACTTAAATTCAACAAATATTTATATGGCACCTACTATATGACTTTTTTCTTCATGAGAGGTTGTGACTAGAAAGTTGCCCCCCCAAAAGGTGACAGTTTTGCAAAAACATGTCTTTTTTTTTAAACTAAGAAAATATTCAGCTCCCTTTTTGATTTAACTAATTTTTAAATTCATATAGTTTTATATTCTATCCAAGTTTTTTAAAAAAATCTTACATTTTATTTCTTTTGTGTTTAAATATTAAATTTTTAGCACTTTAGGATTAGAAAGGACCTTACAATTTTTTAGTCCAGTGCAGTGGTTCTCAACCTTCCTAATGCCGCGACCCTTACAGTTCCTCATGTTGTGGTGACCCCCAACCATAAAATTATTTTCGTTGCTACTTCATAGCTGTAATTTTGCTACTGTTATGAATCGTAATGTAAATATCTGATATGCAGGATGTATTTTCATTGTTACAAATTGAACATAATTAAAGTATAGTGATTAATCACAAAAACAATATGTAATTATATATTGTGAAATATTTATTTCTAATTACAAATAAATGAAATTTTGTCTTGAAGCATGGAGTAGCATGGGTAACAGTCTTAATATAACAATAGTAAACTACATTGCTACATTTTGCGACAGTATGTGTAAAAAGCCAACGTCAGTGCGAAGGTTGAGATTGCTTCTTTCTCACCAGATCAGAAATTCTCCAGGCAGTCTTTGCAAGAGCACAATGAAGATCATCTTCCACAAGTCTACTTCTGTATTTCGACTTGATAACCAACAAGCTGGAAAACCCTGTTTCACAAAGATATGTTGTTGGAAATGGAAGAAGGCGCAACACAGTCTCAGACAGAACAGGATATGACTGCAAACACTTGATCCAGAATTTTGTAACTGGCATTGTAGAGAAATCAGTTCTCGCT
>NW_005362075.1:529881-537396 GCF_000412655.1 Myotis brandtii
CTTCACAACAAATAACACATTGCGGTTTCTCAATTCCTGCTGTAATTATTGAGGTAAAACCATACTGTAAAAAATCCTCACTATATTTTCTTTTCTTAACGTTCTTCTCTACACGATCCATTGTCATGGGATGGTTTGCTAATGAAAATAATATGTAACAATAGCTTTAATAATACAAAAGATGATACATGGCATAGTTCAGTCAATACAGTTCATTAAAGTTTCCTATGATTTACCATTCTCTGTGTTGTTTTTTTTACATACCTGTTACTATCACAAGGGGGCAGTATTCACATCAACCACAGCTGAATATAAAAAGACCGATCAGCATCCAGATTAAGTTCCCATGGTACAGATATTTTTTTTTCAGTAGTTGATGATTTTACAGTACATGATTTTACATTTACCCAGTAATTATAATTCATGAAGTGTCATTTTACCTCCAATACTGCTGCTTTCAACACAGTAGCTGCTTTTAACAGAGTAGCTGCTTTCAACACAGCAGCTGCTTTCTACACATTAGCTGCTCTCTACACATGTGTGACTGGTCCGCATAAGTACATTATGGTGCCAACCCTGTCACATACACCTGTATTTGTACGGGGTTTATGTGATGGGGTTGGTGCGATGATGTCATCACGCTGGGTACTCGTATGTGGGTGTATCTGCATGTGGGCCGACCCGCCTGGAGATGGATAGAGGAGCAGTGTCTCGGTTCATAAGACCATCGAAAATATGTGTTTTCCGATGGTCTTAGGCGATCCCCGTGAAAGGGTCGTTTGACCCCCAAAGGGGTCGCGACCCACAGGTTGAGAACCGCTGGTCCAGTGGCTAGATGACTAAAACTTTGTGACTACCACCCAATTAGAAATATAGTTTCCACTGTGATGCAGAGATGTGATAGGTAGAATTCTAAACATGCACGCCCCGACCCCCATGGTTTCCCACCCTAATCCCTAGGACTTTGAATATGATGAGAAAATATGCCCAGGATACATGGTAAATGAGGTTTTTATGGATGTGATTAAGGTTACAAATTGAGTTAGCCATAAAAGCGAGGTTGTCCAAGTTGACCTATTCTAATTGCACAAACTGTTAAAAACAGATTTCTCTGGCTTGCTGTGGAATGGGAATAGCCAGAGAGATTTGAAGGACAAGAAGGACTTGGGATGTTGTTGCTGGCTTGAGAATGGATGGGGCCAAGTGAGAAGGAATTCTAGTAGCCTTAAGAAGCTGAGAGAGAGGCTCTGCTCTGACAGCCACCAAGCTGCAGGGAACTGAATTCTACCAACCACCTGAATGAGGTTGGAAGCAAATTCTTCCCAGATAAGAGCCCAGCCTGGCCGGCACCTTAATTTTGGTCTTGAGAGACCATAAGCAAAGAACCCAATCCACTCCACCTGAACTAATGACCTACAGAACCGTAAACTGTTATCCAGCCCCCTTGGTTTTAAGCCTCTAAGTTTGTGGTAATTTTTTACATAGTAATAGAACACTAACATGCAAGACTGTTATGCAACCATATGAAGAACTTCTGTGGAAGAAGTGGAACTCTTATAAGTGAAGAAATCAGAATTAAAAATATTGATATAACCTATATTTATGTAGTCATATAAAACATTCAAATGGGAAAAAGCCCAGCAGGGGATATACAAAGATAATCATAGTTATGAAGTTTTTATTGTCCATTTCTTTATATTGTTACTTTTCATAATTAAAATAGATTTATATTAATATAATTTGTAAAAGTATAATTTAAACTAAGAACTTTATTTATTACTGGAAGCATGCATATTCATAGTCCTGAAAGACTGCTGGCAAGTGTTACACATGAAAAACTTATGAATGTTCTCCCTAAGATTGCTTAACATATCATTAAGATAATTGGTATCAAGAACTTGCAGGTAATAAACTAAAAACCCTATATCCCTTAACACACCAATTTGCTGAGGAAATAGCTTTTGCTGTTTTGTGTTGAGAATGCACAGGCCTGCATGGTTTTTGTTTTTGTTTTGAAAAAAGCTCTGTGTAAAGGTCTAGGAGTGGCTGTTGGAAAGATAGATTTAAAGTTTCTTATGTATGGCCTTTAAAATAAAGATGTCAAAGGACTTGTGCCTATTATTATTTGTCTTCAATAATAAGACACTTTATTTAAGTTGGCCTTCTTAAAGAGCTTTATGCAAAGATCAAGTTAAACTTTATTAATCACACATTGAGGAAATAGAACAGCAGGTTTCCTAATTGCTTAGATGTAGTTGCATTCCTGCTGTTTAACTGTTTTGATAGCTTGGGGAAGGGTGAGTCACAAGGAGGAAGGAACTACACTTATGACCCATTCTAAACACTTTTGGGTGTGGTGGTGTTTTTGGATGAACTCTGAAGACAAATGAAGTGTCTCATTTAAAGCAGTGAGGCTATCTCTAGGTTTTTTTTTTTTAATTGTTGTTGATATTAACCTATAGGATAAACTTTTCCTGTGTCTGCTCCTGACTGCTTAGCATTGAAGATACACCTTAAAGAGGACTATTAAGTAGGGAAGATAGAAACTTGTATTGTGAAGCTGAAACCCTATCCTGTTGTCATTTTGTATGAAACTGAATTTTTAAAACTAACATTCCTAACCACATAGTATACTATTGCTATTCAGCATTCCTGGGTGATAACATTGATTCAGTTAAATAGCAATAATTAGAAAGATTGGCTAAAATAACATTTCCATTAAAAGTGTGAATACACACACTTAACAATTATAAACCATTTTTAAGCACAAGGTCAACTTTTTAAAGGGCAAGAGCTTTGGAGTTCCTAGAATTCCCATATTTCCACTGTCACAATTTTAAAAACTTTCATGCGGCCCGGTTGTATACCTGTAGTGACCCTCTCTTTCTGCTGGGCTCCCCATTCCCTGTTTGGTACCATCACTCCAGCAGACTAGGCAGGCCCTGTGTTTCTTTAAGGAGACATAGAGATGATGATGAGTAAGGTGTAAGTGCCGAGGCTTAGTATAGGACAGGTCTTGTGGATGTGGAAATGTGGGTGCTGTTTTCTACTGTGAAGTGCAATTCTTGCTGGATTGGAGATGGGATTAAAACAGCTGGCTTCTTGCCTCATATTTTGGCCCATTGCCTGGCCCTGAGTGTGAGTCCTTCCTTAAATTTGGTGACCTAAGCACTTCACTCTTCTTACCCTGTTCCCAGCTCTGCTTATTGGTACACCACTGGATTAACAAATTACCCCATTTCCTTTTATTTTCTCTGAAGGAGAAATTATTTTTCATCCACAAAATACATGAAGAGGATCTTTAAGTAGGTCCTTGTTTATATTACTTTTCTTGGCTAGTGCTATTACAGATTTGTACATTATTGTAACCTAGAAAATATTTAGTTTACAAAGGTTCTCAAGATTTCCTATGCATTTGAAGTTATATGTAGCGTTTTAAGAAGTATTATGAAAACAGTTTAGATCAATCAGTATTTCATGACTATGACTGCCAGGTTTTCCCATGTTTCCTAGTTTTCTTAATATTCTGATTTGTTGTTTTTCTCCTTTTTAAAAACAAATTAATGCTTTCTACTCCTGCAATTTATTACAGAGGTGTTCTGAGGTATCTTTTACATTTATGATTGGTGTCAGAGTGAGAGGTGGAATTGGGAGGTCATTGCCATTATCATGAAATGGGAAGAGAGGAGGATTGGACATGAACTGTAGTTTTGAGACAGTTTTATATTTGGAGGTTGCAAGAGAAACATTATTGATACTTATTTCTTTAAAACAGACCAATTTGAGGTTTATATGCACCACCTACCAAATTCTAGAGCCAATCTTACTAATTTAGTTTAACTTTTGATACAATTATCTTCTTTTATATTGAATTCAAAATGTAATATTTTTGGTTAAATTATATAATTATATATTGAGGAAGCAACCTAGGTGCCCATTGATATATGAATGGATAAAGATGATGTGGTCTATGTGTATGTAATATTACTCAGCCATAAAAAAGAATGAAATCTTGCCACTTGGGGCAACATGGATGGTATTATGCTAAGTGAAAGAAGTCAGACAGAGAAAGACAAATACCATATGATTTCACTTATATGTGGAATCTAAAATTCTTTGCTCCTGCAGTGCCGCGGTCCTAAAATAAGGTGGTCCTCAGGGGGTGACAGGTGAGGAGTGGCAGTGGGTGGAGCAGGGCACTGCGGGTTGAGCAACGGGCTGTAATGACTGAGAATGTCTGTGACAGTGACATCGAGCGTGTGTTGGGGCCATTGCTGGAATCATTCATCCCCAAGAGGTTTTGATTCCGGACAGGAGGAGAAACATGGAGATCAACAGGCCTTTCTTAGCCTAGAAGGTGAAGCGGGAGGCAGGAGTGGGCTTCCCTGCTTCTCTGCAAATGTAAACATGCAGTGTAACAGCACATGGATGTCAGTCACAGGGCCAAATCAATGCCCAGCCAGCACTACTGGTGGCTGTGTCCTGCCACTCTCTGGCCGTGCAGCGATGCTATTGGCTGGGGGGGGTGGGTGGGGTGGTGAAGCCACGCCCCCAAGCGCAGGTAGTCTAGGAAGGGGCGGGCAGGAAGCTGGAAGTCCTAGCTGAGGCATCCAGCAGTGCTGCATCTGCCTTGGAGCTGGGTGGGGAGCAGCTGTCAGTTCGACCAGCTTTGGAGTTGGAGGGGCTGTGCTTCTTGCATGTCACCCGTGAGTCCCTGAGAGCCCGCGGACAAGGTGGGGCCTGGGAGGCTTTTCCCTCCTGGAGTCATTCTTCCCAGGGTGGCAGCATCAGCTGTTTTGTTTGTTTGTTTTTGTTTTTTTTCCCCCCAATTTTTTTTTTTTTTTATTGGAAAGCAAACTCTGGGCTTGTGGTTCCTGGGAAACTTGGGCCATAGCATGCGCCACCGGGCCTCACTGCGCCCTCCTCCCTCTCCTCCTGGGTTGAGCGTCTGGCCCCTGGTGGTCAGTGTGCATCATAGTGACTGGTCTGCTGGTAGTTCTGGTCGTTACGCCCTTAGAGCTTTTATTATATAGGATTATGTATAACAGGATATTGTAAAAATTAAGTTACGAAATTTTTATTAAAACGTTTCTTACATACCGTTATATTAGCTGGGCTGCAAAAATATTCGTTGTGGGCCCCATGCGGCCCGCGGGCCATGAGTTGGACATCTTGGTCTACAAGCTCAGAACAGTAATGATTTTAAAGTACCACAATTGTTCTGGATCTCACATCTGGTCATTATTGAACATTTTCTACATCCTTGAATTTTAGAAAAGTAATATGGATAAGAGATACCCCCTTATTTCTCACAATACCAAACAGTACCACTAGTTAACATTTGAGAACCAGTGAGTTGAAACTTGTTACCCACAAGCCTGGCGCTGCTCTGTCACTACCAGCCAAGAGGTTGCAAGCATAAGCATTTATTAACTATGATTAGAATAATCACCTCAATACAAATAACTACAATCCACTGTTAAGGTGATAATAAAGATATTGAACTTTAAGCTCCATAATTTCTCAAGTACAGAAAGTATTATTTGAAAGCATGTTGACCATGTCAGCATTCTATTAAAATCAATACAAAATATTTTACTTCCAATCATATAGTAAAATATAATTTTTATGGTTGTTGACTATAAAAATGCAATAGTTAAAGCATATTATTAATATGAAAACTACTTATTACTCCATGCCAATATTCAATTTATTCTTCATATACAGCTACTTGACTGATATAAAATATAATGTGAAACATTCAAAATTCTTTTTAATAGTCATTAAATATTTCTAAAACATGCAAGGTAATTTAATTAACCAGCTTATAAGTCTGGCAATTAATTTCCAAACCCCAAACCAAAGGTGTTTCTCATAAAGGTATCTATGAGTGCAATATTCATATTATTATCCCCAACATTTAACTCTAACTTCAATTCAGAGTACTCAACAAAAATGGCAAAACTAAAATATTTTGTTATTTATCCCTTAAAAATCTGTTTTCTCTGATTATAGAAAATCATAAATTTTTAGAAATTATCATTTAGAGTGTGAAAATTTTTCATATTTACATATATGTGACATGTCAAGATGTCCAAGAAATATTTGTGATGTGAAAAAGCAAGTTGGAGGACAGTTTATTAGTATAATGCCACATCATTCGTGGAATGTCTTATAAAATTTATCCTTACCAATGATATGTTCTTATTGATTTGAGAGCAAGAGAGAGAGAGAGAAACTTCCATGTGAGAGAGCAACATTGATTGGTTGCCTCTGGTATACTCCCTACTATGTCCCCTGACGGAATCAATCCTGCAACGTTTTGGTGCATGGGATGATACTCCAACCAACTGACTCACCCTGCCAAAACAGTGGAGAATTTTTTTAATTGGAAAAATATACACCAAATTCTTCACCAAACTCTTAAAAATAATTTCCTAAGCGTAAGGGTTACAGAAATATGGGGTTCTCAAACATTCCTGGACCATACTTTAAGAGATGGATTTAGAAGATTGAAAGTAATGTCAGTTTGCATTTTGAATAAACACACTGGCCAGGTCATTTTGATGGAAATGGTTGCTTGATACCTTCTGTCTCAAGGGACCCTACCCTTAATAGAGCAGCTCCTCTTTGTTCATTTCAAAGAAAAGTAATGACTTCTGCCCCACCTGCTTGGCTCTTGGTTCTTACACATGTTGTTGAATTTGTCTTCCAACCCTTTCAGCATCCTTATGACCATTGCTCTGAATTCTTTCTCTGACAAATGGCTTGCCTCCATTTCATTTCCAGTGATTTCTCTTTTTCTTTCGTATGGGGGCTGTTACTTTATCTCCCCATGTTCGTTCCTCTCAGGGTTTCTGGTTATATAGCTCACTCTCTACCGCATTGACTTAAAGGCCCAAAATACAGCACGACAAGATGCCACACAGAGGGCACCAAACACGAATGTATTCATGATACCAATAATCCCTAATAAAGGTGACCACCAGAGAAAAGAGAATTAGGGGTGAGGAAAGAGTTCAGAAATGATATTGGAGAAAAGGAAAAAAGGCAAGAGGAAAAGAAAGAGAAGAAAAAAGAAAGGGAACAAAATCTATGTATATAGGGAGAAAACTCCAAAAAATGCAAATGACAAACACACAGAAAAGAAGGAGGGAATCTGAATCTGAAGAAGTAGAGGTTATTTCCAGAAGTTAAGGTCAAAGAATTGAATTAATAGGGAAATGGCCATGACTCAGTATAGAGAAGGTAGAAAGAGAATGAGTGTATGAGAAGAAAAGTAAAAATAAAATACTAAGAAATAAATAAAATAAATAAATAAGAAATAAAAATAATTGAAAAACATATACACTGAGTGTCCAGATTATTATGACCACCTGACGTTTGTAGGCAAATTAGCTATAATTTTTTTTGTTTGTTTTTGTTTTTTGGGTTTTTTTTGTTTGTTTTTTAAATATATATTTTTTAATTGATTTTTTACAGAGAGGAAGGGAGAGGGATAGAGAGTTAGAAACA
>NW_005362075.1:538491-541375 GCF_000412655.1 Myotis brandtii
AAATCACGTTGTTTACCCATATCTTCAGAAAAAAATCACTTCTACTGTCGTGGTAAACAACCTGCTTCCCTATTTATAATGGTCTGGCCCTCTAGCAACTTCAGCGCGAAATTATAGCTAATTTGCCTACAAACGTCAGGTGTTCATAATAATCTGGCCACTCAGTGTATATGCAATGTATTTTAAATTTTAATTTCCTTTAATATAGCAAAGGAAATTAATTTTTAGGTTTTTTTATACAGTATACTGCAGCTTTTGGGGAAAATGACAATTACTGTTTTAGAGTCATAGAATTGGCTAAAAATCTATCAAATAAAGATAAAAATCTATTAAATACCCTATCAAATAAAGATTTGACTCAGAGATATTATAAGTTTTGCTGCTTTTTTGGTTTTGTAAATGAATAGAGGATAAGTTATGAGGGCCAAAATATCTACACTAATAAAAGACAAACATGCAAATTGACCGCACCTTCGCTACGCCTTAAGCCACGCCCACCAACCAATCAGAGCGACTATATGCAAATTAACCCAACCAAGATGGCGGCCAGCAGCCACGGAGCTGGAGCAAGCATGAGGCTTGGTTGCCCCAATGATGGAGGAAGCCAAGCTGCCACGGCGGCTCTGAGCTCCACTCAAAGCAACAAAGTTTAAATTATAGAAGGTAAATAAACCCCAGATACCTGCTTTCAGCCGACTGTGGCCATGGAGCTGGAGCAAGCGGTAGGCTTCCCTCCCGCCTGCCCTGGCCAACTCTGAGCTCCACTCAAAGCAATAAAGTTTCAATTATAGAAGGTAAATAAATCCCAGAATAAAAAAAAAGAAAAAAGGATAAAAGGAGAGGCTGGGAACTTCCGTCTCCGGGAAGGCTTGGCCAGCCTGAAAACAGCCCCCAGCCCCTCACCCAGACTGGCTAGGCACCCCAGTGGGGACCCCCCACCCTAAAGGGACTGTGGCCAGCCTGAAAACAGCCATCAGCCCCTCACCCAGGCTGGCCAAACCTCCCAGCGGGACCCCCACCCTGATCCGGGACACCCTTCAGGGCAAACCAGCTGGCCCCCACCCATGCACCAGGCCTCTATCCCATATAATAAAAGGGTAATATGCAAATTGACCCTAACAGCAGAACGACCTGGAATGAATGGTCACTATGACACACACTGACCACCAGGGGGCAGACGCTCAATGCAGGAGCTTTCCCTGGTGGTCAGTGCGCTCCCACAGGGGGAGCTCTGCTCTCTATCCTATATAATAAAAGGGTAATATGCAAATTGACCCTAACAGCAGAACGACCTGGAATGAATGGTCACTATGACACACACTGACCACCAGGGGGCAGACGCTCAATGCAGGAGCTTTCCCTGGTGGTCAGTGCGCTCCCACAGGGGGAGCTCTGCTCAACCACAAGCCAGGCTGATGGCTGCCAGCACAACGGTGGTGGCGGGAGCCTCTCTCACCTCCTCAGCAGCACTAAGAATGTCCGACTGTAGCTTAGGTCTGCTCCCTGCCGGTAAGTGGACATCCCCCGAGGGCTGCCGGGCTGCCAGAGGGATGTCTGACTGCCAGCTTGGGCCCGATCCCCCAGGGAGCGGGCCTAAGCCAGCAGGTGGACATCCTCTGAGGGGTCCCAGACTGCAAGAGGGCATAGGCTGGACTGAGGGACCCCCCCGAGTGCACAAATTTTTGTGCACCAGACCTCTAGTACTATATATGGTCCTTGGAAATACTTAGTATGTAAAAAATGAGTGAACTCTTTAAGTTCACACTCTTTAAGCAATTATAGGTTTAAAACGCTTTGGTTTAAAATAGTGCTATTGCATACTTTCCAAGAAACCACGTAGCACATCTTTTAGCTCTACTAGTTTACCACTGATTTCCTAGAAATGTAAATCTCTGTACTGTAGAATGAAACACTCACTCTTAGACAAATTTTTAGTTGAATATTTGTTACAAAAACAAACCACACAAACATTAAAATTTAAATCAGAAGTGTGTAAATGACTATCATATTTAGGTTTCTGTCTTCTTAAAGATTTTTTTTTTGAAGGGCACAACATTTTCAGTAAGTTCATGTGTTAAAGATGTTTCTGTGATTTTTAACCAGTCAGTATGAACACCAGCTGAGTAACAATACAAAGCAAAATATTTGTAATGCTATTTTACACTTATATGGCCACCTTTAACTGAAGTAGTCATGTTTAGAAATAATTCTTTAATTTCAGTATTTGTTAATTTCAGTTTGTTCAGTCACTCTCCAGATACTTAAGTACCTACTCCATGCAGACAAGTGGCTGGATTGTGCGGATACAGTGTACTCTCTGCTCTTGAGGAATTTGTAGACAGCCAAATGGGGAAGACAGTATTACCATGCTAACACATTTAAAACTAAAGCTTAAATAAGCTGTGTGAAGGCCTGACTTGGTCTGGGAAATCAGAAAAAGTTTTCCTGAAAAAGTTGAGTTGAGATATTTAAAATGGATCTATTTGTTAAGTAGCATAAAAGAAGGGAATGGTGTTTTCCAGGCACCCTGTGAGGGAACTTGGTACTTTTGAAGAACGTCACTATGAAAAGAGATTGGAGGGCTTGAGGGAGGGTATCCGACTTCAAGACTACACTTCTGAGGTCAATAGGGGCTGGACTGTGAAGGATCTTAGAAGTCATATTAAAGATTTTGATCTTGAGAGCATTAGGAAGTTATTAAAAGAGTATAAGTACAGTAAGTTTGTATTATAAAAGTTAATCTATTTGAATTTGATAGCTGTATTATAATTATTTTTCTTTATTTTTCTTTATTGATTAAGTTATTACATGTGTCCTTATCCCCCCATACCCCCCCGACCCTCCACTCATGCCCTCACCCCCCTGGTGTCTGTGTCCATTGGTT
>NW_005362075.1:542250-556752 GCF_000412655.1 Myotis brandtii
GAGATAGATAGAAACATCAATGATGAGAGAGAATCATTGATTGGCTGCCTCCTGCACGCCCCCTACTGGGGATCGAGCCCGCAACACAGGTATCTGCCCTTGACCGGAATCGAACCTTGGGACCTTTCAGTTCATAGGCCGACGCTTTATCCACTGAGCCAAACCGGCTAGGGCTGTATTATACTTCTTTAGTAGTTATGGTATCTCACCACAACTCATCATCTTGATGGGGTATGGTAGTAATAGCAGTAATAGTTAACTGCCATTTATTTTGCACTTACTTTGGAGCATACCTAAGTATAAGTATATTAACTTTAATTCTTATAACTCATGAGAGAGTTGATATTAGCTTTATTTTGCAGATGTGGAAACTGAAGCTTAGAAAGATTAAGTAATTTGACCAAGGTCCTTAGCAAATATAAGATCAAGCTGGGAATTCAGTCCAGGTTTTCTCATGCCAGTTCCTTGCTGGCTAATAGGAACTCACTAAAAAATTTTCCACTGTAAACTTTCTGACCAAATTGTACATTCAGACAGGTTCTTAAAGATGTTTTTAATGATAAATTAGTGCTTCTTTGAATTTGATTTTTTTCAAATCAAATTGACTTTTGAAAAAGCTTCTCTTAGTTGCCAGCAGAGGGAGCCGGGAAGATTATTTTAATCAGTGTTGGAATTCTCCAAGTTGGGAATATTCATTCATAATCAGTTCTGTTGAACTCATATTGAGCATAATTGTTTAAATGAAATACAATATGTATAGAGTATGTTATTTTGATATGAAGTAAATGTGTATTTAGTTATTGAAAAGAAATCTGGAAAGGCGTGTAACAAAAATATAAAGTTATTAACTCTTTTTTAAAAAAATATTTTTATTGATTTCAGAGACGAAGGGAGAGGGAGAGAGAGATGGGACATCAGTGATGAGAGAGAATCATTGATCAGCTGCCTCCTGCATGTCCTGTACTGGGGATTGAGCCCAAATCCAGGCATATGCCTTGACTGGGAATCGAATCCGTGACCTCCTGGTTGATAGGTCGACGCTCAACCACTGAGTCATGCCACCTGGGCTATTGTTAACTCTTAATGATAGTTTTGCTAGGTTGTCTTTTTTTTTTTTTTTAAATATGTATCATTTTTGTGTAATTTTTCTACTGTTAATATTTATTATGTAATTAAAAATAACCCCTCTTTGTACTTTACATGAGCAGTGTAAAAGCTATTAAATGGTTTATAAACTGTTTAAAATGTTTGCTCTCTTAGTCTAAAATGCATCACCCACCATATAATGCATTATTAAATTGCTTGGGAAATCTTTTTCATATTGACAAGGTAAATTTCGGTCATCACTTATTTGAATCTTTAAAATTCTCAATTACTATAGTTGAAAGTTAAGAAAATTTAAAAATAAAAAATATATTGTTTTAGATTTTTGTTTGTCACAATAACAAGAATATTTTAGAGTATAAAAGAAAAATTCATTATGAATAATACATTTAATAGGATTCAGAATTAGAACTAAGTTCATGGTATCAGATTTTTCCTGCATCTATCTTATAGAATTGGTAAATAGTATAAAATTATCACTTTAATAGAACAATTACTAAATAATCTGTACTTTTGTTGACATCATGAGATAGATAAAAATTGAAGTTAATAATTAGATAGTCTTGAATTTAAATTTTACTCAGTCACTTGATAACTATTTAATGTTGGCAAGTTACTGAACTTCTCTAAGTTTCTTTTTTTATATGGAAAATGAAGATGGTAGTAAAAGTCTTTTTTGATTATAATTGAGGACTATGTGAAGTTTGTATGAAGTGTTTTTTATTATAATAATTATTATTGCTATTATTATTTTAATCCTCACCTGAGGTCATACTTAGAGAGAGGGAGGGAGGGAGGGAGGGAGGGAAGGAGGGAGAGAAGGAGAGAGGGAGAGAGAGAGAGAGAGAGAGGAAGAGAGAGGAAGAGAGAGAAATTGTTTGCCTTCCGTATGTGCCCCATCAGGGATCCAAACCTGAAACCCACGTATGAGCACTGACCAGGAGTCGAACTGGCAGCCTTTGATGGGGGATGAGGCTCAATCAACCAAGCCACTCAGGTCTGGCTGAAGTGTTTATTATTAACAATAAATGTTTAAAAATATCAGGTTACAACCTTAGATTTATCTTTACCACAGCATCACCTTCAATAACTAACCTAAACTGATTTATCCTTTATAGAATTTTACCCCCATAGCTGCTGTAGAAACGTAGACCCTTCACTAACTGCTTATTACAACAATAGGCATCTCACACTATATTCTGCAAACAAAATAATAGATATGCCTCATATAATTTCTCCTCTTTTTACCATTTGTTTTATTTGATTTCTGTGTTAATCAATTTTACTGCAGAAACAACCCTCAGATCTTGGTGTATAATAACATTACATTACATGTAGACTTTGGGCTACTTTGCAGAGTGGCTCTATTCCACATGTTTTTATTCTAAGACCAGCCTTTATGTGGACCTGCCATTTGCATGGTAGTGAGGATTCAGAGGGCTGGCTGAAACTTGTGATAACTCTTGAAGCTTGTGCTTAGGTGTGAAGTGCTTCATGACTTCCAAAGCATGTCACAAGGCTAGGCTCAAAGTCAGTAAGGCACAGATAGAAATACTCTTTCTACTGGAGGTATAGGCAAGTTATAAATCAATGGCCAGGTTTGTATAAACCTCTTCAAAGATGGGGGTGGTAAATAGTGAAAAATAATATAATCTTCCACAATCTGACCTCTTGATCACAATTATTGACTTTTTTCCCTTCTGCATACAAAATTTGTTTATCCTTTCCTCAAGAAAACTACCTCAAGAATTTCTCTCAATCACAGGCTTGAAGTCTAGAACCTCATTAGAATTTCTACATTTATGCATGTAGATTTTCTTGATCCAAAGACCAGTTATCTTACACCTTCCATCTCTACAGCCTATAGTAATGGGACAGGGATAGGATATCCACAGTAAATGTGCCTGTTAAGAAAGGGGAAGAATAGAGGCACATAGCAATCGCTGGTGCCTGGTGCTTCTAAAAATCTTCTGGGTAAATGTAATGAGGGCCCCTTCTCTTGGCAGAGGGATGTTCGTTGACAAGGCCCTGATTTTACTCCTGTGTGTAGCTCCCCAGTCCATTGTTTTCCATGGCTCTTGGCTGTACCCTCCATGGGATGTTTCCTTTAATATATCATCCTTGTCCATATTTGAATAGACTATTGGAGGATATCCACTTCTTTGCTAGGGAATGAGGTAAGGGTTGAGCAGCTTTCCCAGCCTGCTTCTTGCCTGTAGAAATCTGGGGCCAAGAATGATCAAGAAGAGACCAGATCGTTAGCTCAGGCGAGGGGTGGTTTTGGAAGTTGTATTTTTATCTATTCGGTATGAGTCAGATCCACTTGCTAATAATTAATATGCTCAATTCTTTGAGGTGTATATTTTTCTCTAGACTTCTATACAGTTATCTTGAGTTACTGGGCCTCTGTAGGACGACATCCTTCGTCTTTTCCTGTGGGGAATTCCCCTCCAAGTCATTTTGTTTCACCGGAAAGGGCTTACTGGGTGAAAGGAAAACACTTGTTTCCTTTGCTCACTATTCACCGAATACTTTTGTACTTCAAGTGTGTGTGTTTTTCCATACCAAGTAATTTTCTGTGGGCATCAACTGGGTGTCCTACAATTTAACTCAATTCTGACACTAACTACCCAGAATTAGCTCAGACCCCACAGGTTAAGCAAGACTCTCTCTCCCCTACTTCAGACACCAATCATAAGTCTAGTCTTTTCCCCAAGTTATCTGATTTTTTACACTTGACTAATAGTTTTGTTTACTACTATGTTATGTGGTTTATCAATTTTCTAATCTATATAATAAAAACCCAGTGGTCGTAACACTGTAACGACCAAAGACCAGTCACCAGGAGTTGCCTTGACCCTGCGTCCCGCTGCGCCAGCTGGACTTGACACTGGGTCCCACGGCTTGCCGGGTCTGGGTCTCGCGCGATTTCGCACGCTGGGCCCCCAGTCTCCAATAATGGTTTCTTTGCTGTCTGCTACCTGGTTTCAAAGCTTACATCACAAAATGTTTTTATTTTTGGAGATGGTGGTTAAGATAGCACCCCACTTATGTACCAGTTTCTGCAGTGTTCAGTTTTGTTGTAGTAATTGCCTCCAAATTTCAGTGGCTTCTCAAAATAACAAAATTTTATTTCCTACTAGCTTTTTGTTGTAGACTATGGGTCAGCTCTGTAAAAACAGCCTGTGGCTCCCCTCCAGAATCAAGGCTGAAGGAAAGCCCTTATATGAAGTATGCCAGTCTCTTTACAAAGTACTGAAGCAAGAATTCAAATTGGCCCAAATTCAGATTGCTGCTTCAAATTTTTGCTTAGATGTGATGTATAGGACATCTGTTCACAATCTGTTGGCCAAAACATATCAAAAGGATGATCCCAAATTTGGTAATCTAGAGACGTCCATTCTTTCCCTATGAAATATACTAGTACACAAGTCACATGTTTATATATGGATATATCTATCTATCTATCTATCTATCTATCTAAATATATAGTCATCATCTTGCAAGGAAGCAGGGGAACGAAAAATATCAAATAATAATACAATCTACCACAACTTTATCACATAGTTTTGGATGATGCACGAAAAATCAGAGTATATCCTTTTTTAAATTTAAGGGCATATTACATTAAAGTATATATTAATAGATTTATATATCTCCACCTATGAGAGATGTTTATAGGAATTGGATTACATATTGTGGGGCCTGGAAAACCTGAAATTTGTAAGGCAAATTATTGTTACAGTCATGAGGCAGAATTGTTTCTTCTTTGGGAAACTTTAGTTTTTGCTCTTAAAGTCTTCAAGTGATTGGATGAGGCTATTCATGTTATCAGGGGTAATCTCCTTTATTTAAAGTCATCTGATTTTAGATGTTAATCATATCTACAAAATACCTTCATAGCAACATCTAAACTTGTTTCACTAAACAATTGGACACCATAGCCAAGCCAAGTTGACACATAAATTTTACCATCACCTATACATAGCGTTATTTTGCAGATAGTAGACTATGAATACAGAGAATACTTTTTTTAAAAAAATATATAAATGTCAAATTGTTTGTGAATTCTTTTTTTAAAAAAATATCCTTTATTGATTTTTTAGAGAGAGAGAAAGGAAGAGGGATAGAGAGATAGGAACATCAATGAGAGAGAAACATCATTGACCGGCTGCCTCCTGCAAGCTCCCTACGGGGGATCGAGCCGCAACCTGGGCATGTGCCCTGACCAGGAATCAAACCAGGGACCTCTTGGTTCCTGGGTTGACACTCAACCACCAACTGGGTGAGAGTACTTTCTAATACATCTCAATCTAGGGCAGCAGATTAGCTTGATCACAGATAATAAACTGGGTGTGTTTTGGCTGAAGATAATTGAGCACCTAAAACAAGGTTTGGCAAACTATGGCCCATTGCCTGTTTTTGTAAATAAAGCTTTATTGGAACAGAGCCTTGCTTATTCTTTACATAGGGTTTATGGCTATTTTCACTCTACAATGGCAGAGTAGTAACAAGACCAAATTGCTGACCCATGGTCAGAGTTGAGTAGTTAAAACAGAGACCAGCCCTGACCAGTTTGTCTCAGTGGATAGAGCGTCGGCCTGCAGACTCAAGGGTCCCGGGTTCAATTCCGGTCAAGGGCATGTACCTTGGTTGCGGGCACATCCCCAGTGGGAGGTGTGCAGGAGGCAGCTGATCGATGTTTCTCTCTCATCGATGTCTCTGACTCTCTATCCCTCTCCCTTCCTCTCTGTAAAAAATCAATAAAATATATTTAAAACAAAACAAACAAAAAAAAAAACAGAGACCATATGACCTGTGAATCCTAAAATATTTACTATCTAACACTTGCAGTGGTTCTCAACCTTCCTAATGCCGTGACCATTTAATACAGTTCCTCATGTTGTGGTGACCCCCAACCATAATGGGGGCACATAGCAATGTGCCATTCTTCCCCTTTCTTAACAGGCACATTTACTGTGGATATCCTATCCCTGTCCCATTATTTTAGTTGCTACTTCATAACTGTAATTTTGCTACTGTTATGAATCGTAATGTAAATATCTGATATGCAGGATGTATTTTCATTGTTCGCGACCCACAGGTTGAGAACCGCTGCTTATAGAAAATGTTTGCCAACCCTTAGAGAATACATAGAAAATGTGTTGTGGTTCTTGCTCTGTAATGGTGCTAGTTTAATGTTTCCATTCAAATATGAATGTATACTCATTAAACATTATAGTAGCAATGTTTGTTGTTTAAAGCCATACATTTTATTAGATTCAGAAAAATTAATTTCTTAATTTTTTTTTGCAAAGAAATTCAGATTTTCTTTTAGATTACATGCTAAGTTTAGTTTTTGTGGATAAAATATATATGAATGTTACTAGTTTTGAAATGAATATTTGTGTATCTTTGGGAATAAAGAGAAAGTACTTTTTCTATAAAATTTTATCAGCTTCCACTGATTACAATTAGAGAGTTCAATGAATGTGTCTATTTCCTTCTTATAAGGCAATATAAAGGTATATTTCTTTTTTTAGATAATGCATAAAAATGTAAACTATCATTTTTCAATTTGATTGCTCTTGTATAATATCTTTAAAATTGAATTAGATTACAAAATGTATTTGTTTTTAAATGAAAGAGTAAATTGCAGCTTTAGTTAGTGGAGAGAGTCTAGGCTCAAGATTCCTAGGTTTAAATTCAGTGGCTTAAAATAACAGCTATTTTATTTGTTGCTAACTTCATGGGTCAGCAGTTTGGTCTGGGCTGAGCTGGTGGTTGTGCCTCTGATCTTATTTGAGGTTACTTACATTTGGTTCTTTCTCTAGGGTTGGATGATCTAAGATGGCCACACTGTAATATCTGGCCCTTTATTGCTAGCTGGCATGGCCTGAGGTTGGGCTCTTTCTCTGGCAAAATCTCTAATGCTCTAGAAAGCTAGTTTGTTCACTCTGTACAAGCAGCATCTCAAGAGCGTGCTGAGACCTATCCTCAGAAGTCCTACAAGGTCACTTCTGATGCATTCTGTTTGTCAAAATAAGTTACAAGGCCAGCCCCGATTTAACTGGTGAGGAAATAAATGCCATCTCTTGGTAGCAAGCATGGGAAAAATGACATTGCAAAGTCATGGACTTACAGGAGTGAAAGGAATTAATAGCAGCTGCGCAACTCACCACTGTAAATTGCTCAGTTTGTTTATGCTCCATTTGGAAAGTAGAAATAACAATATGACTTGAAGAGTTCTTCTTAAAGTTTAACCATTATGTATATAAAGTACTTAGAAGTATTTTTAATTCTGAAATTGAATTCTAATTTTATGTTGCTGTTTTTATTATAGATCTAAATATCATGAGAGTATGAATTCTTTCTCGTTATTAATTTGGCCAACTAGTTTTAATATAGGAGACATATTAAAGCTCATTGGAAGGAAATCCTCTGTAAAATAGCTGTATAGGAAGAGTTTTGCATTTGTGTAGACTTATTATTCATTTAATAAATAAAAAGAAGATCAATTAACTTCTAATGTCTTTACAGGTAGATACATTTTCCTGTAAACCTCTGTTTTTATATACATGTCTTTTTATATTTTCCACTTAAAAATGAAAAAAGTATTGGCTTGTAGTGTAGGGTTTGTTATCAGTTTAATTCTTGAAGAATCTCTTCTAGCAAACATATTTTTGTTTAGCTAATGTTTCTTTGCAAAGCTGAGGAAAAATAGAAGGCCAAAGAAACAAAAATATCTTTATTTTTTTACTAGAGGCCTTGGTGCACAAAAATTCGTGCACTCAGGGGGTTCCCTCAGCCTGGCCTGCGCCCTCTCACAGTCCAGGACCCCTCAGGGGATGTCCACCTACCAGCTTAGGCCTGCTCCCCGGGGCATCAGGCCTAAGCTGACAGTCAGACATCCCTCTGGCAGCCCGGGAGCCCTCAGAGGATGTCTGACTGCTGAGGAGGCAAGAGAGGCTCCCACCACCGCTGCTGCGCTTGCAGCCATCAGCCTGGCTTGTGGCTGAGCGGAGCTCCCTCTGTGGGAGTGTACTAACCACCAGGGGGCAGCTCCTGTGTTGAATGCCTGCCCCCTGGTGGTCAGTGTGCATCATAGTGACCAGGCATTCAGCCATTAGGGCAGCGGTTCTCAACCTGTGGGTCGCAACCCCTTTGGCAGTCGAACGACCCTTTCACAGGGGTTGCCTAAGACCATCCCGCATACAGTGGGGCCTTGACTTACGAGTGTCCCGACTAACGAGTTTTTCGAGATACGAGCCATCTCTCAGCCGATTTTTTGCTTTGAGTTGCGAGCTAAAATTCGGGTTTTGAGCCAGCTTCAGATACCCCACCGCTAGTTGGCGCAGCGAACGTCACAGTGAACGCCACAACATCAGCCCAGCATCACGTGTCTCACTTGTTCACTTTAAGATTTGACATACGAGTAATTTGAGTTACGAGCTCCGTCATGGAACGAATTAAACTCGTAAGTCAAGGCCCCACTGTATCAGATATTTACATTACGATTCATAACAGTAGCAACATTACAGTTATGAAGTAGCAACGAAAATAATTTTATGGTTGGGTCACAACATGAGGAACTGAATTTAAAGGGCCAGAAGGTTGAGAACCACTGCATTAGGGTCAATTTGCATATTACCCTTTTATTATATAGGATTGTGGTCAAACCCCATCAGAGGCTCCTTTATAAGTGTATCTGTTTTGCTTTGTCAGGAACATAGAATGCTTCCTAAATCTGTCCTGTTTTGATATATATATGTATCAGACATTGGCAAAAATGTTTGTTAAAACTCACCAGAAGTATTCTGTTCATTGGTGTATGTGGGGTGGGGTAAGAAGTATAATAGGCCCTCCTTTGTTTTTACCTTTGTTATTGTAAAAATTTCACTCATGACATTTAGGCATATTAAGAACTCTAATTTGAATATCTTTTTCTATAAAATTTTCTAAGGACAAAGCTTGTGTTTATTTTTCCAGAATGACTAGTTGCTTAACATTTTAAGGGGAATGTTAAACAAAATCTTAACTTATCCAGTCTGAGAGCTCTATTCTTATTTGATATACATTATAATTTGTGTGTTTAAGATTCATGTATATATTTAATTTGGAACTTAATGCGTCTTCTAGTGAGGAAGGGCTAAATAAATAATATTACAGGACAAATGACACAATAAAATTGGAGAGACAATTTCCTGTCTATATTTTTAATAAACTTCTGGGTGTCTAGACAGTTCTAATAAAGGAACAAATACCTGCACTAGGGAGGATAGACAGTCTGGTATTTATACCATAGACTAGAATAGAATCAAACTGCATGGTTAGAAAGTCTTATTAAAACAGTGCTTTCTGAGTCTTTCGTACTCTAGTTCTTTAAAGTTTTTCAAATTTCATAGCCACCTTCAGTCCTGAAGATGTTAGATTATTTAAGTAATAATCATATTATCTTTTTGTCCTTGAAATTTTTATGTAGAAAACACAATAAAGCAGGATGAAGCCTGTTATTGTCTTGGCCAGAAAAATGATTGATACAATATAATTTTCCTTTTTTTCTATTTGTTCCATTGAGTCCTAACTACATACTTCCAGTTCATATAGTGGGAGGCTTGAAAGGATAAGAGGAGTGAATGGGGCATAATTAAATTCGGATAAAGAAAAAACAGAAAGGGGTTGGTGACAAATAAGCTGGGTGTACATCTTTCGTTTTCCTGGTTTATTTTAACATTTTTTCTTTTTCTATTATGTAAACTCAAATTTGCTGTTATATAAAGAGAGAGGCATAAATAACCTTTGGACTAAATAGAGTGGGGGAGCTATTTTTAATTATCATCAATGCAGTGAACTGTTTAACAGTTCTAATTGTGCAGCCTAATCTTCAAGGAATGTTTATGCTTGGCTAACATTGCTTTCTGTTGTTTGTCCAGTGTTCAGTTGTGATAGAGCTTGTCTCAGATTTAGTAAAGGGTAATGTTGATAATTGTAGGGTACTATAGAAGCCTGTTGTACTTTGTTTCAATTAGACGTTTAGGTGATTTGCCTACACATACATGTCGTTTAGGATAGTTTTCTCCTTGGAAAAGACTTTAGTTCTTTTTCTTGAAGAACCTTATCTTGAGGATGTGATTGTGAAATTCTGTCTTTTGGGGTGCTATTTTTTTTATGATGGATAAAGTGTAGTTCATTGCAAAGTTTGTTTAGATTTCTAGGTCTGAGGAGGATGATGGAGATTAAGATATCTCCTTTTTTAATTGTTACCCTGCTCTGTGTTGTTGGTGGGACTCCGTACTCTAGTTCTTTAAAGTTTTTCAAATTTCATAGCCACCTTCAGTCCTGAAGATGTTAGATTATTTAAGTAATAATCATATTATCTTTTTGTCCTTGAAATTTTTATGTAGAAAACACAATAAAGCAGGATGAAGCCTGTTATTGTCTTGGCCAGAAAAATGATTGATACAATATAATTTTCCTTTTTTTCTATTTGTTCCATTGAGTCCTAACTACATACTTCCAGTTCATATAGTGGGAGGCTTGAAAGGATAAGAGGAGTGAATGGGGCATAATTAAATTCGGATAAAGAAAAAACAGAAAGGGGTTGGTGACAAATAAGCTGGGTGTACATCTTTCGTTTTCCTGGTTTATTTTAACATTTTTTCTTTTTCTATTATGTAAACTCAAATTTGCTGTTATATAAAGAGAGAGGCATAAATAACCTTTGGACTAAATAGAGTGGGGGAGCTATTTTTAATTATCATCAATGCAGTGAACTGTTTAACAGTTCTAATTGTGCAGCCTAATCTTCAAGGAATGTTTATGCTTGGCTAACATTGCTTTCTGTTGTTTGTCCAGTGTTCAGTTGTGATAGAGCTTGTCTCAGATTTAGTAAAGGGTAATGTTGATAATTGTAGGGTACTATAGAAGCCTGTTGTACTTTGTTTCAATTAGACGTTTAGGTGATTTGCCTACACATACATGTCGTTTAGGATAGTTTTCTCCTTGGAAAAGACTTTAGTTCTTTTTCTTGAAGAACCTTATCTTGAGGATGTGATTGTGAAATTCTGTCTTTTGGGGTGCTATTTTTTTTATGATGGATAAAGTGTAGTTCATTGCAAAGTTTGTTTAGATTTCTAGGTCTGAGGAGGATGATGGAGATTAAGATATCTATTATGTTAAGATAATTGATTAATTTTATAAACATTTCAAGGCAAGTTAAGATCCAGCCGTTATTCAATAAAATTTTTAGAAGTGAGAAAAAGAATAGTATGTTGGGACAAATAATTTTTTTAGACTTGATTCCAAAGTGGCCAAAAGAACCTTATAAAAAAGAGCTGCCTTAGTTCCTGAAGAAGTCCCTTTTGAAAAGTTTTTCTGAGAAAACTGGGAAATACCACACTTTAGTGCCAGCCCTTCCCATGCCCTCATCTCATTCTGTGATTCCTCTTACTCATTATGTGTCAGCTGTACTGGCCTTCTTTCAATCACGCCATCCTCCTTTCACTAGTTGTTCCCCGGAAATGTAAGTTATCACTGGCTGGCTCTTCCTTTTCATTCAAATACCATCATCAGTATCACTTTCTCAACACTTTCCAGGTTACCTAACCTAACAGTATATCCAAGCATTCCCATCACATCTTCCCTATTCTTTCCTCATAGTTTCTTGTTTTCCTTAGTTATTTATCGTATCTTTCTCCATTAGAACATCAAATTCCATTGGAAGAGATACCTTGATATGTTTATGGCCTTGATCAAGGTGGTGATGGTTTCCTCAAACTCATTACATATGTATAGCTTTTTATATATATCAAACTATCTCAATAAAGTGCTTAAAAAAGGAGACTTTATCTTATTCATTGCTATATCCCCAGTGCCTTACATGGCATATAGTAGGTGCTTCATAAAGGTTTGCATATGTAAATTATGGAAGTTTTCATCTTTTTTTTTTTGCTGTAAACTTATAATGTTTAAAAATTTTAAAGATACTTGCATTTTTACATCAAAGATTTATTTTCAGATGATTAGAGACATGGAAATAGCTTTAATTAGTGCAAAGCACTGGACAAGAAATCATAACAATAGGATTCTCTAATTATTCTGCAACTAACTGCAATTGTCTTATAGTAGACAAAATCCCATAATCTCTTAGTGACTCCGTTTCTGTATAGCATGAGAAACTGTGTTTCATATGATGAGGCTAAGGAGGTAGTAGGGGCAACATTGTTCAGGGACTGTAGAATCTGTTAATGAATTTTGTTTTTATTCTACAAGAAGAGAAAATGACTAAAGGATTTTAAGTTAAATGGGACAGTTATATGGAAGGGAGTGGTAGTGGTGTGGTGTGATTAGGTTTCCATTTTGGAAAAATCATTCTGGCTGCAGGGTGAAGGACACAGGAAGGGACTGGAATGAATATGGATAGACCTTTCAGTAGACGAATGCAGTCATCCTGGTGAGGGATGGTGCTAACTTGAAATAGAGTAATGTTGGTGGGCATGGAGCTAAGCAGGTGGATATGAGTAATAATGGGGAGGTGAAATCACCAGGACTTAGTGATAGAAGACCTTGAAGAGGAAAGACTGATTTCTAGGTTTCTCTCTTGTACAACTATATGGATTATGGTATCATTTGCTGTGTTGGTGAAAGTTGGAAAAGGATCAGATTTTAGGAAGAACATGTTTTTGGATTGGGATATGGAGATACTTTTAGGACACTAAAGAAGAATTGTCAAGAAGAATTGAATACATGGACCTGGAGCTTGGAGAAGCCTGGGTTGCAGATGTTTGTCATTCCTGTATAGATTTCAACTGACATGTTATGAATATGAAATGCTTTGTAAACCATAAAGGGCTACAACTTGTGTTTGTAGTTTTATAATTTTTGGTGCTATTTCAAATCTGGAGACTTCTTACTTATGTTTAGGAGGTGCTTTAGTCATTTTTTCTACAAAACTTTTCTGATTTTCTCTCTTTTGAAGTACTTTTATACCTTACATGTAATTATCACTGTATTGCAGTGTATTATGATTACATGCATGTGTATATATGTCTTTCTTTTTATATTGTGAGATCAGTTGAAGACTGAGTTTTATTCCTGTAAACTGCCTGAAGCCACAGGAATAAATGTCTGCTTTGTTTCCTATGGTGTATCCAGCACTCAAAATGTGGCATAGCACGTATCAAATGATCATACATATTTGCATGTTGAGTGAAGTATTTATATTCTTTACACATAGAGACTCAGTTAATTTTTATTGAACAAATAAGTTATTCAATTGTCTGGCAGTTATTTATTACTTATTTTATAAATTATATAAAAGACAAAACTCTTGCTGCTTCTCTTTATTTATATTAGGGGTCTTCTTTCTTGGGGTTCATTCATGGACTCCATTATTATAGAAAGGTCAATGAACCTCCCTGAAAATAAATATAAATTTGTAAGAATATGTACTCATGTATAATTTTTAAAGAGGGTCCATTGCTTTCATCAGATTATTTTTAAAAAATATTTTTTTATTGATTTCAGAGAGGAAGGGAGAGGGAGAGAGAGAGAGAAACATCAATGATGAGTGAGAATCATTGATCAGCTGCCTCCTTCACCCCCCTCCTGGGGATCCAGCCCATAACCTGGGCATGTGTCCTGACCAGGAATCGAACTGTGACTTTCTGGTTCATAGGTCGATGCTCAACCACTGAGCCACACCAGCCTGCTCATCAGTTTCTTGATTGGGTCCATGATACTAAAATTATAAAGATCTATGAATTAGGTACTTTTTTTCAGCATGACTCCTCTTGGTTTTAAGCAGTTTTCTATGAAAGTTTTGCTGTCATCCTATCTAATAAAAGAGTAATATGCAAATCAATCATCACTCCATCACTCCATCACAAAGATGGTGGCAGCCACGGAGCTGGAGCGAGCAGGAGGCTTGGGTTGCCCCTGGCGATGGAGGAAGACACGCTTCCTGCCTGCCCTGGCCGGCTCTTGGCTCTGCTCAAGGCTACAAAGTTTCAATTATAGAAGATAAATAAATCCCAGATACCTGCTAAAAAAAAAGGACAGGCCGGGAGTTGGGGTCGCCATCAGCCCATTACCCAGGCTAGCCAGGCACCCCAGCGGGACCCCCTCACCCTGAAGGGGCTGTGGCCACCCTGAAAACAGCCCTCAGCCCCTCACCCAGGCTGGCCAGGCACCCCAGTGGAGACTCCCACCCTGAAGGGGCTGTGGCCAGCCTGGAAATAGCCCTCAGCCCCTCACGCAGGCTGGCCAGGCAGTCCAGGGGGACCCCCACCCTGATCCGGGACACCCTTCAGGGCAAACCAGCCGGCCCCTACCCGTGCACCAGGCCTCTATCCTATATAATAAAAGGGTAATATGCAAATTGACCCTAACCGCAGAACA
>NW_005362075.1:557101-574042 GCF_000412655.1 Myotis brandtii
CCGGCTGGGGGGGGGGCCCCCCCCCCCCCGAGTGCACAAATTTTTGTGCACCGGGCCTCTAGTCTCATATATTTCTCTTCTGGATAATGTATCAAAAGTTGCTTGTCATCAACTCATTGTAGCTGTAATCTGTTGAGTCTACCCTGTAAATATAAGTATTTTATATGGATTTGCATGTATTTTAAAGTCTACTTGTTTACTTGTATCTATAAATTTCTTCTCAGGAGACCCTCTATTCTAAATAGTGAATAAATAAAGCAACTGTTGAACTCATTCAAGTTTAAAAAATCTTAATTACACCTTTTAACAGAAAAGAGATTAGAGTTCAATATAAACATTTTTAGTAATGGTCTTTTCTGCATGGTAGAATTATAGGTCATCTCTATTTTCATATATAAATTTAAATGTATTACAAATTTTCTACACTTTTACATTTTAAAAAATTTCATTATTTCTGAAAAAGTTATGAATTTGCAATTGATATTAATATGAGGTATTTCTATTCAAACTTGTAAGTGATTTCTTTTATGTTGATTTAGAGTTTAAAGTTAACATCCATTTAGGTCTACCTAGTGAAATAACTGTTCTGTGTTTGAATGCTATATTTATTCTCTTTTTTAGAAACAGTATTTCGACTCTTCCCAGAGGTACTTTGACTTGCTGCTTCTGAGTTTGATGAATTTCTCCTTTTCAAACCAATGCAGTGCCCTAGTATAGAAATGTATTCATTACAATATACTAGAGGCCCAGGACATGAAATTCGTGCATGGGTAGAGTCCCTAGGCCTAGCCGTCAATCAGGGCCAATCAGGGCCTTCCTTCCCCCGGCTGCCATCTGCTGGCTGAGGTCTTCCTTTGTTCCGTACCACCCCCTGGTGGTCAGTGCATATCATAGCAAGCGGTCGAACTCCCGAGGCAACAATTTGCATATTAGCCTTTTATTATATAGGTCTAGAGGCCTGGTGCACGAATTTGTGCATGGGTGGGGTCCGGCCAGCCCACCTCGATTGGGGCCGATCGGGCCAGGCCGGTCAGGGGGAGGGGACGTGGGAGGTTGGCTGGCTGGTCCCACCCCCTGGTGGAACTCCCGGTTGAACTCCCGGTCGAGGGTACAATTTGCATATCAGCCTTTTATTATATAGGACTAGAGGCCCGATGCATGAAAATTCGTGCAAGAGTAGGCCTTCCTTCCCCTGGCTGCTGGCACCGGCTTCCCTCTGGCACCCAGGACCTGGGCTGCTTCCCTCCTCTGGCCGATGGCAGGCACCTGGGACCCGGGCTGCTTCTTTCCGGCCGCCCGCAGGCACCCGGGACCTGGGCTGGCTTCCTTCCAGCCCCTGTCAGGAAGGAAGTCTGAAATGATGGCCGGTCTAATTAGCATATTACCCTTTTATTATTATAGACTAGAGGCCCGGTGCATGAAATCGTGCACAGGTAGGGTCCCTAGGCCTGGCCTGTGATCAGGGCCAATCGGGGCCTTCCTTTCCCTTGCTGCCAGATGAGTGCTGCCCCCTGGTGGTCAGTGCACATCATAGTGAGTGGTCAAACTCCTGGTTGGTCAAACTCCTGAGGGGATGATTTGCATATTGGCCTTTTATTATAGAGGATAGTTCCTTTTTAGAATGCTTTTTTTTTTATATCATGGGGCTTTTCTTGTAAGTATATGACGTTGACTTGCATAGATATGTTGAAATGTCAATAGCTTCATTTTAATCCAGAGTGAATTCATTATTTTTATTTTTAATTATGGTAAAAAACATATAATTTACCATTTTAACCATTTTTCTTTTTTAACAGCTTTATTGAGGAATAAGTCACATCTTTATTATTATTATTTTTAATCTTTATTGTTGAAAGCATTACATATGTCCCTTTTTCACCCCCAATGAATTCTTCTAGCTGCCCCCATCTCCTGCCCCAGGCCTTTATCCCCCTATTGTCTGTGCCCATGACTTACGCATATATTCTTACAAGTTCTTTGGTTGATCTCTTCCCATCCACCCACCTCCACCTTCCCTCTGAGATTTGACAGTCTGGATCTGTTTTGTTCTTCAGTTTATTTTGTTCATTAGATTCCACATATGAGTGTGAGATCATGTGATAATTGTCTTTCTCTGACTAGCTTATTTCACTTAGCATAATACTCTCCAGGTCCTTCTTTTTTTACTGCTGCATAGTTTTCCATGATGTAAATGTATCATAGCTTTTTAACCATTTATGCCATTTTAGCCATTTTTATGTGTACAGTTCAGTAGTGTTAACTATGTTCACATTGTTGTGCAATTGATTACCAGAGTTTTTTCATCTTGCCATTCTGAAATGCTATACCCATTAAACAACAACTCCCGATTTCCCTCTTTTCGTAGCCCCTGGTAACCACCATTCTACTTTTTGTTTCTATGAATTTGACTAATAGTGGAATCATATAGTATTTCTTTTTTTGGGACTGGTTTATTTCACTGTCTTCAAAATTCACTCATGTTATAGCATGTGACAGAATTTCCTTCCTTTTTATGGCTGAATAATATTTCATTGCATGTATATACCACATTTTGTTTATTCATCCATCAATGGACATTTGGGTTCTTTCTAGTTCTTGGTTATTGTGAATATGTTGCTATGAACCTGAATGTGCAAATACTTCTTCGAGACCCTGCTTTCAATTCTTTCAGATATATACCCCAAAGAGGGATTGCTGGATCATATGATAATTCTATTTTTAATTTTCTGAGGAATTGCCATCCTGTTTTTCATAGTGATTGCACCATTTTTCATTCCCAGCAACAGTCCACAAGGGTTCCAATTTCTCCACATCCTTGTCAGTACTTAATATTTTATGTTTCTTTTTATAGTAGCCATCCCAATGGATATGAAGTGATAACTCATTATGCTTTTGATTTGCATTTTTCTAATGATTAATGGTGTTAAGCATCTATAATAATAAAAGTGTAATATGCTAATTAGACCAGACAGCTGAACGACCTTCTGGATGAAGCCTGGGCTGGGAGGGCTGAGGCAGGCTGCCATGGCTGCGAGGGCCAAACCCCTTGCACGAATTTCATGCATCAGGCCTCTAGTCTTTTTATATGCTTTTTGGTCATTTGAATGTCATCTTTGAAGAAATGTCTATTCAGGTCCTTTGTCCATTTTTTAATTAGGTTGTTTCTTTAGACCTCTCTCTTTTTAAAAAATCTTTATTGTTGAAAGTATTATATATGTCCCCTTTTTCCTCCCCATTGGCCTCTTCTATCCTGCCCCCACCCCAGGCTTTCACCACCCTATTGTCTATGTCCATGGACTATGCATATATGCATACAGGTTCTTTGGTTGATCTCTTCCCACCCACCCACCCACCTTTCCCTACCTTCCTCTGAGATTCCACAGTCTGTTCCATGCCTCTATGTCTCTGGGTCTATTTTGTTCATTAGTTTATTTTGTTCATTAGATTCCACATATGAGTGAGATCATGTGATACTTACCTTTCTCTGCCAGGCTTATTTCACTTAGCATAATACTCTCCAGGTCCATCCATGCTGTTTGGAGTTCTTTATATATTCTGCATTCTAGCCCTTTATCAGACATATGACTTGCAGATATTTTCTCCCATTCCATAGGTTGCCTTTTCACTGTGTTAATGATATCTTTCAATGTGCAAAGTTTTAAGTTTGATGTTGTTCCATTTGTCTAGTTTTACTTTTGTTGTCTGTAAGGGTGTCATCTCTAAAAAATCATTGTCAAATCCAATGTCATGAAGCTTTTACCTGTATTTTCTTTTAGGAGTTTTATAATTGGATCTTAAATTTAGGTCTTTAATCATTTTGAATTGTTTTTGTATATGGTGTAAGACAACCTTACTCTTCTATGTGGATATCCAGTTTCCCCAGCATCATATGTTGAAGAGACTGTCCTTCCCCCATTGAGTGGCCTTAGCACTTTTGTTGAAGATCATTTGACCCTATATATCTGGGTTTATCTGTGGGCTTTCTATTCTATTTCATTGATCTATGTATCTGTCTTCATGCCAGTGCCACACTGTTTTATTTATTTATTTTTTTAATATATTTTATTGATTTTTTACAGAGAGGAAGGGAGAGAGATAGAGAGTTAGAAACATCGATGAGAGAGAAACATCCATCAGCTGCCTCCTGCACATCTCCTACTGGGGATGTGCCCGCAACCCAGGTACATGCCCTTGACTGGAATCGAACCTGGGACCTTTCAGTCCGCAAGCCGACGCTCTATCCACTGAGCCAAACCGGTCACGGCTGTGCCACACTGTTTTAATTATTGTGCCTTTCTAATATGTTTTGAAATCAGGAAGTGTGAGACATCCAATCTTGTTTTTCTTTTTCAAGATTGTTTGGCTGTTTGGGGGGTTCTCTTGAGATTCAATATGAGTTTTAGGATGAATTTTTCTACTTCTGCAAAAAAATGAAATTTTGATAGGGATTGTGTTGAATCTGTGGGTCACTTTGGGTAGTGTTGACACATAAAGTATTAAATCTTCCAGTCCATGAGCACAGATGCATTTCTATTTATTGTGTCTTCTCTAATTTCTTTCAGCAGTATTTTGTAGTTTCAGTGTACAGTTCTTTTACCTTCTTGATTAGTTTTATTCCTAATTGTAATTTTTTATGTTACTGTAAATGAAATCATGTTTTTAATTTTATTTTTTGGATTGTTCATTGTAAGCATATGGAAACACAATTGATTTTTGTGTGTTAATTTTGTATCCTACAACTTTGCTGAATTTATTTATTAGTTCTAAGAGTTCTTTTTCCCTGTGGTATTTTTAGGTTTTTGTACATACATATAGATCAGGTTATCTGCACACAGTTTTACTTCTTTTTCAATTTGGATGCCTTTATTTCATTTTCTTGCCTAACTGCTCAGGTTAGGACTTCCAATACTATGTTGAATAAAATTAGCGAGAGTGGGCATCCTTATCTTGTTTCCAACCTTAGAGAAAAAAAATTTCAGTCTTTCACTATTGAATGATTTTAGCTCTATGCTTTCCATATATGGCCTTTATTATGCTGAGATAGTTTTCTTCTATTTCTTGTTTGTTGAGTGTTTTTTTAATCATGAAAGATGTTGAATCTTGTCTAATGCTTTTTCTACACCAATTGATATGATCATGTGATTTTTGTCCTTAATTCTGTTAATGTGGTGTATTACATTGCAATTTAAATATGTTGTAAATCCCATTTGTTATGGTGTATAATGCTTTTAATGTGCTAGTGAATTCATTATTTTGAAGCAAATATCAGACATGGGCAGTAAGCTAATAAACAGATAAACATCCTATATAATAAAAGGGTAATATGTAAATTGACCCTAACAGCAGAACGACTGGGAATAACTGGTCACTATGACACACACTGACCACCAGGGGGCAGACGCTCAATGCAGGATCTGCCCTCTGGTGGTCAGGGCACCCCCACAGGGGGAGCTCTGCTC
Source organism: Myotis brandtii (assembly GCF_000412655.1). Classification (NCBI taxonomy): domain Eukaryota; kingdom Metazoa; phylum Chordata; class Mammalia; order Chiroptera; family Vespertilionidae; genus Myotis; species Myotis brandtii. Next base: position 562,561 of record NW_005362075.1, read on the forward strand.
AGCCACAAGCCAGGCTGATGGCTGCCAGTATAGCAGTGGTGGTAGGAGCCTCTCCCGCCTCCTCAGCAGCGCTAAGGACATCCGGCTGCAGCTTAGGCCTCCCCGCTGGCAAGTGGACATCCCCCGAGGGCTCCCGGGCTGCCAGAGGGATGTCTGACTGCCAGCTTCGGCCCGATCCCCCAGGGAGTGGGCCTTAGCCAGCAGGTGGCCATCCTCCGAGGGGTCCCAGAGTGCGAGAGGGCATAGGCGGGGCTAGGGGGACCCCCCCCCCCCAGTGCACAAATTTTTGTGCACCGGGCCTCTAGTATAATATAATGGCAGATACTGATTAGCATTATAAAGAAAAGTAAAACAGGGCAGGAAGTTAAAGAGTGCAGACACCCTGGAGTTTGCAGTGGGGCTGGGGCTGTTTAGTACAGAGGTTTGAGAAGCCTTTTGAGGAAGTGACATTTAAGAAGAACCCAAATGAAGAACCTGAAGGAGGAATCTTGTAGGCACAGAGGACAGCAAAGGTGGAAATTTACCTAGAGTCTTGGGAAATGTGTGAGAAGGAGGGTGTGAGAGTAGGAACAGGAGATTAAGTCACAGTCTGTGGAGGCTCAGGACAGGAGGGCATGTAAATTCTGAATCCTGAGCCTTTGCAGGGACAGCTCCTTATATGGCTTTGAATATTTGTTACAGGTTTCCCCTTTTCTTTCTATTTCCTTTGCCTTTGCTGTCCTATTTCTAGAAAGAATGTGCTTGCTTTGTTAACCAAAGGACAGATCCTGAGTTCTATTCCAGATTTCCTTTCAAGAAGGGTGTAATACAGTGGGTGGAGTCTCTGGGTCCAGCCAAGAATTCATTGTGATGTCTAATGTGATTTGAGGGGGAAAAAATCATTGTTTCAGAAATAATACATTATGGTCTGTGACCTTATTATATATCTTATAATTAGAATATGTGCCTAATATTTTAAATGTAAGTAGTAGGAAGTTGATTTTTTTATGAAGTTCATAACAATTTTTAACCGGCAGCATGCATGTTCTATAGTAAGTATAGCAGTTACCTCCTTCATAAAAACAACGTGTTGGAATGTTTTGAATTCTTATGAAACACTTTTCCCAAACCTGTCTTTCTGGAGGAAGTATAAATTATTCTCATGCTGTTGAAGTAACTAGAAGGTAAAAAAACACCCTGGAGCTTGCAGATGTTTGTTATGGTCCTTGATAATGTAAGGAATGTTGGTATAAATATGCAAAACATTATCAGAATGTGGAGAAATTATCTGCTTTGTCCCCAAAAAAGGTTTTATTTACAGTCTAGCTCAGGGGTGGGCAAACTTTTTGACCCGAGGGCCACAATGGGTTCTTAAACTGGACCGGAGGGCCGGAACAAAAGCATGGATGGAGTGTTTGTGTGAACTAATATAAATTCAAAGTAAACATCATTACATAAAAGGGTACGGTCTTTTTTTTTTTTTTTTAGTTTTATTCATTTCAAATGGGCCAGATCCGGCCCGCGGGCCATAGTTTGCCCACGGCTGGTCTAGCTCAATGTTTAATATACATTTACCTCCTTTAGTATTTAATCAGTTTTTTTAAAATCCCAGAATCCTGATAATTTGATTTTCCACTATTAAAATACTTACTTGTCATATCAGGCAGGGGTCTAAACTTGGAAATTAAGAGTACTGAGTTAAATTTAAAATTTGTTGAAAAGTATTCATCATGATGCAGTCTATTTAATGTCTTGGCAGTGCCTCTGGCTCTTCTCATTTAACATGTTAGGAGACAGACTGGCAGCATTTGTAAACTGAAACCTTGTTGTGTGCAGGAGAGTGACAGGGGTAGGAAGGAAAATGGACAAAATTCGAAAGAGTTACTATATGTGTTTCCTTAAATTAAAGTGTGACACATTTGCTTAAAATAGAATTTTATATTCTGTTTACCAAGGTTATTATAAGTTCACCATAGATGATCCTAAGACTGAATGAAGCTGATTTTAAATATTATTTTGTGGAATAACCAAATTTGACTCTTAACAGTATTGTCATAATGTCACACAAATTGTTTTGATAAACTAAGCATGTTTTACAATACGTTTGAGTCATTGGTCCCCCAGTAGACCTGAAATTTATTACTCAGAGGAGAAGCATGCATTTACAGTATATTCTTAGCTGCTGCTTGCTTTCTGTCACTCAGCTGTCAAGTCCTATGGAATCTAAAATAGACCTGACCAATGGGAGAAAGCCTCCACACTGTTTACAGATGATTCGGATGTGGTCAGTTTTATCCTGCATTACAGCGTCTCTGTTGCAGTGTTGAGGCAGCAGGATGCAGAGTGCACTTCAAATTTTCCACCGGAGTTCCTGACAGGGAAGCTTTGAAGGACAGCTTCTAAAGAATAAGAAATAGGAGGAGTTACAGTACCTGACTTGGGGCTGCTCTTATTCAAATTCTGCACAGCAAGGAAGATAATTTTCAGGCGTTATGAAGGCGGAGAAGGATCCCGAAGATGAAGAAAATATCGTTAGAGATCCAAGCTAAGTGTAGCGCAGCATGGGGATTGGAGAACAGGAAGAGTTGTAAAGAGAGGGCCAAGTCACACTGATTAGGAGTTTGTCTGCTGGCTTGCTTTGTCAGCTACAGAGATTTGTAACTTAATTTGTAGTCGTTTGCTGTTAGCAACAAAAACTAAGTTCTGTCTATGATGAACTGTTGGTTTTCTTGTGCTCCTAAGAACAAAGTAGGTATCCCTGTAGTCCGGTGTAACAAAAGATTCTGTTAGGCTTTGTGAACTGTATTCGTTTAAAATGTACTACTGTTTTATTAATTTTGGTTTCTTTGTCATATTCTTTCTGATTTATCTGATTAACAGATTGGGGTTAGTAATAGAAAACAAAAAGTTTTTGTTTCTTTTTCTAGGTTTAAAAATCACATAGTAGAATCTTTTTTCCCCCCCATGTAGTAGAATCTTAATAACTGAGCAGTATTTCTGTTAACTGACAGTTGAGCAAAAGGGAAAACTGTGCTTGGTGGTGTAGAAGTGAAAATCACATGATAATATGAGACTAATCACCTTTAATTATCTTTTTATAAGTCTTACTTTCGGATTTTACCATTTTTTAGTGTTTTAAATAGCTCCTTTCTCTACCAGCAAATTTACTTGGAAATAAATTTGAGATTGCTTTAACTGCAAGGATAACTTAATCAATTTAGATCAAGTATTTGTGTGACTTAATACCTTAGGTGTTTGAAAACACAGTATCCGAGACCTACATCTACTACTATTCTTCAATTTAGAATCAGTAAACTGTTTGTTTTGTTCTAAAGCTAAAGAAAGCAGATACCTAAAATGTAGTTTAGCCTTTGAGTCAATAAGTAGAACTATCTCTACTCATAGTTGTCAGTTTGAATTTTTGAAATTAGAAGGAAGTGGGTTCATCTCCAGATTTGATGAATTTAGAGACAACAATTTTGAAGTCTGTGTAGGTACTTGAATCAGATTCTATTTCAGGAGTGGGTTAAAATTTTAAGGTATTTATTTTTTTCCATATTTAACTTTCATATTTATTTTTTACTTCAAGTATTTAATAAATACATTGCTTATTTAGCTAGAAAATTGGCAATTTTTTTCTTTCAGTTTGGAGGGGATAGTAGATATAAAATAATCATATTGATCAAACACTTATGCCTCATATAAGTGATTAATTTCCCTCCCCCCCAGAAATTTATTATGGTATTTATGGACATAGGAATTGCTTTGTCAGTTAAGTCAAAAACATGTATATCACTTTTTGCCCTAGAAATAATACTGGACTTAACACAGAATTTAGCAATAAGTTTACTCTATAATATTTTAAAAGGCTAAAATAATGTATATTTTAGTTCTGGGTTCTACATTTCTGCTTACTAAGAGAAGATCCAAGTTTTTGGTTTCAGAATGTCTTGAATGTGTTTTCTCCAATCAAAGCTAGGTTTGATTCGATTAGACCGTATTTTAAAAATTGCTTTTTTTCTTCCTTGTAAATACATGTACAGTGAGCTTTTGTTAAAATTAAAAATCTTTTTTAAAACAAAAATAATGTATGTTGAAGGTAAATAAGAAGGAAGAAAATGAAAGTCACCTGTATCTATTATTTTAGGATTTTTAAGTAGTTACTACTTCAGAGTCCTTTGTAGAGTTTTTTCCTATGTAGAAGTTTCTTTTTACCCTAATATAAGCATAATGAATTGCTTTCTCTGTTGAGTGTGTGTCTGTGTATAATTTGCCTTTTGCTAAAGTTGGGAAGGAGGTTTTTGTTGCTGTTTTTAAATATGTTTTGATTTTTAGAGAGAGAGGAAGGGAGAGGGATAGATAGAAACATCGATGAGAGATCATCCATCAACTGCCTCCTGCACATCCGAGCCCGCAACTCAGGCATGTGCCCTGATCAGGAATCAACCTTGACCTCTTGGTTCCTGGGTCAATGCTCAACCACTGGACAGGAAGAAGTTTTTAAAATGTGTGCAGAATTCTGCATCTAAAAGGTTTTGAAACGGATGTAACCAGAACCAAATCTGAAAGCATGAGTTAGAGATAGGAAAAGCACACTGATTGTGGAAATCATGAGAAATCATGGTTGGGCTTGGCCATTTAAGTCATTTAATGTTCCTGGGGCCTTGACTTTTCATCTGTTAATTGGGATGATAGTTTTAGTTTACTAGGGTTGTTTAAGTAATTTATGCCTGGCACAGGGTAGGTGTTCATCAATTATTAATTTTCTTTCTTTGTTCCGAAGGCAAAGAAAACAAAGCAGAGAACATGAGAAATGTGCTTTTTCTCAAAAGTCTAATTTAATATAGTTCTTCTTTATCATGTTTCTGAAAGGTTCTCTCTGTGAAATTAGCACAGCAGGGAAAAGGAAACTGAGTGATGTATATGCAATATTGCTTTTCCTTTCTTCTTTAGTATATGATGTTTACTCTTTTTTTATTTTTGTAGCATGCAGCAGATTGGAACAAATATGATGACCGATTGATGAAAGCAGCAGAAAGGGGAGATGTAGAAAAAGTGTCCTCAATCCTTGCCAAAAAGGGGGTCAATCCAGGCAAGCTAGATGTGGAAGGCAGATCTGTGTAAGTATTATTGATGATAATTTCCTAAAGGGAATTTGGGAAGACCCTTGGGAAACAAATGAAGTTTGTAAATTGTGGTTATCAACTTTTTAAATTAAAAAGTATTTATCAAACCCGACATTATAAAATCTTACGAACATCACTTTTAAACATTGTTCTCAATTTGAAAGATTTCCAAGCTAGAGAGAGAATACTAAGGTACTACCTGTAGTCTAGTTCTTTAGGCCTTGTGGCAAACCACAGCCTGCATTATTTAGTGCATTTGCTCTATAACTTTTTTTATGTTCCTTATCATATTTAATCCTCGCAGTGGCCCTCTAAAAGAAGTAGGAAATGTTTACAGAGCTGGGATATGAAACCAAGTTTCTATCTTAAAAAGAGTTCTATAAATTGCACTGTCTTTTCCTCAAAACTCCCAATTCATTTGTATATTTGGGGAAATGAGAATTAAATTTAGTTTAAATGAAAATGTTTATAGTAAAAAGGAAGGCAGAATAGCTTGTGTGGCTCAGGGTGACATAGGCAGTGATCCTTCCCTTTGCTGCTGTGTCACTGAGGACTACTGGCTTGTTTACATGATCTTTTCTCCCCTCCCTCCTCTGTCTTCATTACTTCCCTTTCTGCTTAGGATGGGGGTCAGTTGAGTTAAAGGGTAAACTCTAGGTTCTGTTACTATCATCTATAATTATAGCAGTTAAAACCAAATCTGGGAAACCTTCCAAAGTTCATTTCCTGAAATTTCTCTCAGTCTTATACTTGCATGAATTTATTTAGAATATCATGACTGGCAACCAGATAATAAATATAGCAATGAATATTAAGAAAGGAACAGTTAATTCTTTTTTTATGTCTTTACATCCTTTTGTTTATTTATTTTTAAATCTTTATTGTTGAAAGTATTACATATGTCCCCTTTTTCTCCCCATTGTCCTCTTCTAGCCCATCCCTGCCCCTCACCCCCTACCCCAGGCCTTCACCACCTATTGTCTGGGTCCATGGGTTATCCTCCTCCACCCCTTCTCTCTGAGATTCCACAGTCTGTCCCATGCTTCTGTGTCTCTGGATTATTTTGGTGAATAGTTAATTCTTGATATGGGCACTATCTTAGAATGCTTAGATATTTGAGAATAGTAAAAATAACAAAGCATGACTTAAAAATAGTTTTTAAGAGCAATAAAGTTTGAAAAGTTTCAGTTTTTCTCTATTCTTTTAATTTTATTCAGTAGGCAATTTGATAGCTACAGAAACATTGGTTATTTTGAGTCCTACTCCTTCCTATTTTGACTAAATTTTAAGCTATTTATAGGGCTCACAGTATAAATGGTGAAACCTTAATATTTAAAACTGACTTTGTTTTTCATTTTTCTTGTTTTCCCTAAATACCAAGATGTTAAAAAATGAAGGGAATCTTCTTTGTGATTGAAAATCTTCACTGAAACCTTTCTTCAGTTTTGCCTGTCCACGCTTTCAGTGTTTTGAATTAATGGTTGCTTGAGTTTTTGCTCAGATTTTTTTTGGATCTAAATCAATTTTGAGTGAAATTATTTATACTAAAGGTCAAAGTTATAAAAACTTGATATAATTTGATGAACTATGAACATAATTTTGTGAAATATTTGAGTTATTTTTGAGGTTTTCACTATAAGAAATAGAGTTCTTTCTGGGATTTATAGGATAAAATATTTTCCTTTTGTTACTCACAAACTGTATTCTCCCTTAATTAAAGCATTTTATACTTAGTCAAATACAACCTGTTACAAATATATTTTGTGTATTATGTATAATTATAAAAATAATTTCATTTTGGATGATTTGGGGGAGGGGGTTTAATTTGAAAATTTAAGACAAAAGCAACAAGTGCTCCTTGAACTCAATCTAATTTCAAAAACAAGATATTTGGAGCCTGGCCATAGTCACTACAAGGATCTGTTTTCTTCCTGTTCACCTCTCTCCTAAGTTGCAGTCCTTTGCCAATGCAAAAGGGTTAGATTCACCAAGAAACCTCCCTGCCACTTGGAGAGCTATGGATTCCAATTCCCATCTCCCCAACCCCTCAAGCTGTCAGATGTGCTGTTCAGCTTTTCAGATGTTTTCTCTGGAATCAGTAATTGCTTCTAGCCAAAAATAGCCTCGAACACCAAGCCCTCCTCCTCTCTGGGCCTCTGGCCTCATAATTTTTCACTATCTTGTTAGCTTACTGCTGACTTCATACTTATGTCTTATATTTTATGTAGCTTTTCTAGTTGTCCTCAGAGGTAGGGACTGTCCAAATTTTCTGCATTTCTGTTATGGAAGTAGAAGTACATGTCTTGTTTAAAAAAGAAAATGTATTGCCTTTTTTAATTGTAAAAGAGTATTTCTGTAATGCAGTTTTTTTTCAAATTTCCTTGACAACTCTGTATACAATTTAGTGATTGCTATATCTTCTTTCTGATGCACATCTACTTTTAGCACACCAGGATTAAAAATGCATTTTGGATTGTTGAGATTTCTACCCTTTAGTACATCATTAGTGTATAATATTGATTTATTTTGAAGAAAGAAGTCTTCCAAATTTTGTAAGCTAAGAAATGAAAACAGGCAAACAAAAAATATCACTAAGATTGTTGGGAAAATAAAAACCTGTGCTTGAAAGAAATTACCATTCCTCAAGAGGTTATAATGGTGCAGTGCATAGGATAATTCCCCACTTCTATGCTGCAAAGAGATTAATACCCTCAACCTTATAGCATTTTAATTCCCGTAAAAGCAGAATTTATTCAACTCTTAAGAATACTGTATTCCTTTTATCAGAAATACCTCTTTTTCTCTAATTCAAATTGTACCAAATCTGTTTAATTAGTAGTGCTTGGTCTCTAGTTTACATTTATATCCATCATAGAGATGCATGACTAAATGTTGTACTATCTTGAAGTGAATTTGTAAACTCCAGATTTTGTCTCTAAGCATTCAGTTATTTAAATATTTGAGGGCTCATCATCTGACTAGGTCAGCGGTTCTCAACCTGTGGGTCGCGACCCCTTTGGGGGTCAAACTACCCTTTCACAGGGGTCTCCTAAGACCATCGGAAAGCACATATATAATTACATATTGTTTTTGTGATTAATCACTATGCTTTAATTATGTTCAATTTGTAACAATGAAATTGGGGGTCACCACCACAACATGAACTATATTAAGCCTTTTTGGTCCAACCTCGAGGCTGACTCGACAGACCAGGCGCTAGGAGCAGGTCTAACGTCGAGCAATAAGAACATTAAAAAGTTCAACATTCAATCCCGTCAATTAATTTGGACCAAACTATTTGAATTCCAAAAATAACATTGGACTGCAAAAGGTTAAAGGGTCGCGGCATTAGGAAGGTTGAGAACCACTGGACTAGGTTGCTTCTGGGAATATAATAGGAAACAAAACAGACGAAAATCCTTGCTTTTATGGAGTTTATAGTTGAGTGGGAAGATATTGATAGACTATAAAGAAAATAAATCCTGAATTTATATGTTATATTACAAAATGTGTAATTCTATATAGAGTAATAAAGGTGGATTGGGAACTGGAGTACTGAGGTTTCAGGGAATGGGGAAATATAAATCCTTTAAATGATGTGGTCAGGAAAGACCCCTGATGAGAAATTCGGAGTGTTTCTGTATCCAGGCACCTTTTATAAGCACTTACTCATCCTTTATCTCCTGCCATCTCCAGAGTGGTTATTGTTTAGGGCCTCAGTTTTATTTAAACCTGATGTATCACTTGCCAACAAGTCTTCTGTATTTACTTACCAGTTTAGATTTGGTGGAGTACAGTCAATGTAAGTTCTTATTGCATGCAAATATTTCTGTAAATATATTTTGATTAACAAAGTGTTAGATGTTCAAAGAAACAGTGGGATATTTTATTTTGTGTTTGGAATACTTGATGGCTTAAAGTTAATTTCTAAGCAGGCTTTACTTGCCTTATTAGGAAAATTGTTCAATTATGTCTGTTTAAAGGCTGGAACTCCTATATATCTAATACAAGAAAAAAACCTATCAATCAGTTATACAGGTCCATGAGCAAAAGGAAGAATTAATGGTAGTCGTTGGTACTTTTGGAGAAGAAGATGATGCTAGTTCTTTTATGGTTTTTAAGTGTAATTTATTTTGTTGTTTTGAAGACTTTTCTATCCTAGGTTTAATGTGATAATTCTAAAAAGAAGGGATAGGATTTTGATGAGTCTTTGGCCTTAGTATTCTGCTGTAACTTCATTTGTTTGGGCAGTTTCAGTGTATTTGAAACTAAGCAAAATATATATTTAATTTATTATATTTACTAGTATATCACTGCTGATAGAAAATTTTCAGTGTGTTTATTAAGTTTCAAGCACCAGTACCTTCTACTTGAAATAATAAACTATAGAGCTAATGATTTATAGTACATATTTTCTATTATTAAGACTATTGAATATTAGAATATTCCATTGGTTCTAAGAGGTATTTCTAGAAAGTATTGGCCCCTTATATATATTGGGGGTAAAATGAGTTTTCCAGTATATGGGATAGTGGTTTTTTTTCTTGTATTAAATATATAGGAGTTCCAGCCTTTAAAACATTTGTGTGTGTGTGTGTGTGTGTGTGTTGAATAAAAGGTGACATCCGTGTAACAGTTCAGTTGACTTTTGATAGTTTTATGGCATAATAAATATTTTCTTTTTCTTTAGCTTCCATGTGGTGGCCTCAAAGGGTAATCTTGAGTGTTTGAATGCCATCCTTGTAAATGGAGTTGATATTACAACCACTGACACTGCAGGTATGTTTGCCTCCATAGTCAATTACAAAACAGAAAGATACAAGCATTATCTAATGCTAATTTTCTTATTCAGACCTAAATGTGACTTTAAAAGAGAAGTCCTTAATTTTCTGGGGTTTTTTTTTGTGTGTGGTTTTTTTTTTAAGTAGTTGAGAAAAGATTTACTTCTGAGGTATCATGAGGGAGAGGTCAAGTACCGTAATCCTTTAATAGAAAGGATTACTGAACTGATGAGCAGTTGAAGACCTGAAGTCCAGTGCTGGTCTTGGTAGTGTTATAGTATCTTAAAATCTCAGGTTTTGAGGAACCATTCTGGGCCATTTAGTTTATACTCATTCTGTTCAGTATATGAATCCTCTATGTTGTAAGGTCACTTGGCATTTGGTTGGATATGCTTTGTGATGGGAACTAACTGCCTCATAACAACAAGAGCATTACCAATAATGATCATAACAAGAATGGCTGACACATAACATGGAAGTGCTTTATAGGTGCTAACTCCTTTTATCCCTACATCATCTCAATGAGACTGTGAGGCACGGGGTCTTTCAGTGGATACGTCGCTGTCAGAGTCTGTGTTCTTAATTATTATGCCTCACAAGGAAACCTGTTCTATGTTTGGCTAGCTAAGTACATTAAAAAAATTATTTCTTGTAGATAGTTCAGGTCTATCCCTTACCACAGTTTCTGCTTAAACTTAGTCCTACCTATATCTGTCTTTTAAAATCTTACAATGTAAGTCTTTGTGCATATCACAAGGTAGACCTTTAAGTATTTGAACACAATTATTGCTCTTCTTCAATGAGTATGTTAGTTTTCTATTCATTAGGATGATTGTTCTCAGTTCTCTGGGACTCTTGATAGCTTATTTCTCTGCATCTCTACTTTGTTATTCATGTAAATAGGAGGTGACCTAGAACAGAGAATTTCCTTAATATTTTATTCTATGAGGTCATGCTTGGATAAATAAATACATTCCTATTGTGCCAGTACCAGGCAGTTTTGAGAACCATGGCTTGGTAATATAGCTTGATATCTGGTATTGTAATCCCTCCAACTTTGTTCTTCTTTCTCAGGATTGCTGTGGCTATTCGAGGTCTTTTTTATTCCACATGTATTTTTGGAGAGTTTGCTCTAGATCTTTGAAGTATGCTGTTGGTATTTTAATGGGGATTGCATTAAATCTATAGATTGCTTTGGGTAGTATGGACATTTTAATGATGTTGATTCTACCAGTGCATGAACATGGTATGTTATTCCATTTGTTTATGTCTTCCTCTGTTTCTTTTTTCAATGTCCTGTAGTTTTCCAAGTACAGGTCTTTTACCTCCTTAGTTAAGTTTATTCCTAGGTATCTTAATTTTTTTGGTGCAATGGTAAATGGGATTGTTTTTTTTTGTTTTTCTTTCTGTGGTTTCATTACTGGTGTATAAAAAGGCCATAGATTTCTGGGTGTTAATTTTGTATCCTGCTAAAGGGTGTCCCAAAATTCAAGCAAGAAGTAATTTTGATAGAAAACACAGGTTTATAATTAAAAATTGTAAATTTTTTATTGATTCATAAAGTATACAGTATAGAGTTATGTATGGAATAGCATA
>NW_005362075.1:574957-576355 GCF_000412655.1 Myotis brandtii
AAAAGGAAGATAAATGATCCAATCAAAAAATGGGCAAAGGACCTAAATAGACACTTTTTGAAAGTGGACATACAGAAGGCCGAGAGACATATGAAGACATTCTCAAAGTCACTAATGATCCGAGAGATGTAAATCAAACCAACAATGAGATACCATGTCACACCTGTCAGAATGGCTATCATCAACAAACAACAAGTGCTGGCGAGGATATGGAGAAAGGAACCCTCATGCACTGCTGGTGGGAATGCAGACTGGCAGCCACTGTGGGAAACAGTATGGCATTTCCTCAAAAAATTAAAAATGGAACTTCCATTTGACCCAGTAATTCCACTTCTAGGAATATATTCCAGGAAAACAGAAACACCGGAATTTACTCAGCTGGTGAGACGGTTTGCAGCCGGGAAGGGCAGAGCTCCCCTGGAAAGGTTAAAAACCAGGGATCTGGGCAGGAAAGTTTGCCAGACCTGAGCCCAGAGGGTCGGAGGGAGACCGCATGGCAGGCAGCCGCGTCTCTTGGGACAGACACAGCCCCTGACCGGGGAAAGGAATTCCTCGGGTTTGCTGGCGCCGGGAGATTTGAGATTTGGATTTTGTGACTGCGGAAAACTGTGACTAAAGGTGGCATCCTGAGGAACTGACCAGACCATGCAGTGCCCATAAGAGAGGAACGTTTCCCAGATCATGCAGTGCTGGTAAGAGAGGAGCGTTTCCCAGACCGGTAAGAGGGAGCGTTTCCGCGGCCAGCCGGCGTTTGTTTACTTGTTTTCACTGAACCCTGCTCATAGGACAGTTCGGATACAGACACTCACCTGTGCTGAAGAGAGGGCGAAGGTGCGGACGAGTGGAATCTGGGGAGAGGCTGAGGAGAGAGGGGGAACTGCGGGAGGTGGCAGCGAATTGAGTGCTGAGACACCCCTGGGCCCAGGTCTGGGGCAGCCATTCTCTCCAGAGGGTGGAATTCCTCCCCCCAGCCCCCCAGGCAAGGAGCACAGCCACACCCAGATTCCACCCTGTATGAGATAAAGGATTAAAATAAGCTAATTAGTCCCTGGGAGTTACCAGGGTCTGGCCTATAGAGGGACTTTCAGTCCCACCAACAACACAGAGCAGGGTAACAATTAAAAAAGGATAGAGAAGCTGTATAGACTCAGAGGCCAACCCAAAAACACTGCCACCCAGAGGCTGAGCCACAAACTGACTCTTAGGTGAATACAAATTAAGGCAGACTGGATCACAAATACGGCCTGCTTTAAAATCAGGACTGTGATTTACAACACAGAGGAACAGTGTAACGCAGGGAAATTCAACACTCTCCTAGATGTCTGGCAGGACTAAGGCGAACCAGGCTGAAGAGTAGAAGAACCGAAAGACCATCACTACTGCAAATTTTTTCTTTTT
>NW_005362075.1:582790-586557 GCF_000412655.1 Myotis brandtii
AAGGACACATATGTAATACCCTTTGTAATGCTTTAAGCAATAAAAAAAAATAAAAAAATAAAAAATAAAAAAATAAAAAAATAAAAAGATATAAAAAAAGAAAAGAAAGAAAAGAAAACAGAAACACCAATCAGAAAGGATATATGCACCCCTATGTTCATAGAAGCACAATTTACAATAGCTAAGATTTGGAAACAGCCTAAGTGCCCATCAGCTGATGAATGGATTAGAAAACTGTGGGACATCTATATGATGGAATACTACACTGCTATAAAAAAGGAATTCTTACCATTTGCAACAACATGGATGGAACTGGAGAGCATTATGCTAAGCGAAATATGCCAGTCAGAGAAGGATAAATATCACATGATTTCCCTCATATGTGGGATATAATGATCCACATAATTTGATGAACAAGAATAGATCCAGAGACAAATGGCAGGGGAGGGGGCGTTAGAGAGTAAGCAAAGGACTTGTATTCATACATATTAGTATAAACAGTGGATACAGACACTTGCGCAGTGGGGGCTTGCCCGGGTTGGGAATGGCTGGGGGGGTGGGGGGTGTTAAGTGGGAAAAATAAAGACATATGTGAAACTTCAGGCAATAAAAAATACATATATATATTCCTATTATCCAGCACTGTATTTAGTAATGGAAAGGAGGGAGGAGAGTGAAAGATATCACAATTGAGTTAATAAGGAAAATCTTTACTTACCTAAATATATATTAAACTAGTGGCCCAGTGCACGAAATTCGTGCACATTAAAAGAGGATTAATTAGAGGAAATATTTTAATATTGCTATTTGCCCTTTCTCTATAATAGAAGTGTCAGTGATGAAAGAAAATTAGTAAAATTTATAAGAAAATTTTCCTCCTGTCAGAGTCTGGGGCGTGCCGCGGGACCCAGCGTCAAATCCCTGCCCACTGTGGTGCCTCAAAATAGCACGAGACCCAGACCCAGCTGGCCCACCCCCATTGGGCGAGATTCAGACCCGGTCGGCCCCATCCTTGTCAAGCCCCGCCGGGTGGGGGGCACAGCCTCAGGTCCCCTGTCAAACCCCGCTGGGTGGAGGACGCATCCTCAGGTTCCCCAGCACACCCTCAGGTCCTCTGGCCTGGCGCCGGGGCAGGGGGCATGGCCTGAGGTCCCCTGGCCCAGCTCTGGGAGGGGGCACGACCTGAGGTCCCCCGTCAAGCCCCGCCAGGTAGGGGACATGGTCTGAAATCCCCCGTCAAGCCCCACCGGGCGTGGGGCGCAGCCTGAGGTCCCCCGACAAGCCCCGCCAGGTGGGGGGCTCAGCCTCAGGGCTCCCTTCAAGCCCTGCCTGGTGGGGTCACAGCCTCAGGTCCCCCGGCCCGGTGTTGGGCGTGGGGGTGCAGTCTTAGGTCCCCCAGCCCAGTACCGGGGTGGGAGGCACACCTTGAGGTTCCCCGTCTAGCCCTGCTGGGTGGGGGGCATGGCCTGAGGTCCTCCTTCAAGCCCTGCGGGGCTGGGGACGCGGCCTGAAGTCCCCTGGCTCAGCGCCAGGGTGGGGGACACGGCCTGAGGTCCCCCATCAAGCCCCGCCAGGTGGGGGGTGCAGCCTAAGTTCCCCCGACCCAGTACCAGGGTGGGGGGTGCATCTTGAGGTCCCCTGTCTAGCCCCGCCGGGGAGGGGGCATGGCCTGAGGTCCCCTGTCAAGCCCCACTGGTGGGGGGGCGCAGCCTCAGGTCCCCTGCCTCAGCCCAGCGCCATGCAGCCTCAGGCCCCTGCTGATTGCTCGTTAAGGCTCATTCCAGGAATTTGGCCTCCGCTGTGGGTGCAGCCATCTTGTGTTAGGGAAACCCCGCCTCTGCTGTGGGAGCCACCATCTTTGTGATGGCGTGACGGTCAATTTGCGTATTCCCTCTTTATTAGATAGGATTCTAAATTGAAGAACAAACTATTTGCCACTTTTGAAGGAACAAAAGAATTGGTCTTATATATGCATTCCATTGATGTAGAGCAGCGGTTCTCAACCTGTGGGTCGCAACCCCTTTGGGGTCGAACGACCCTTTCACAGGGGTCGCCTAAGACCATTGGAAAACACATATATAATTACATATTGTTTTTGTGATTAATCACTATGCTTTAATTATGTTCAATTTGTAACAATGAAATTGGGGGTCACCACAACATGAGGAACTGTATTAAAGGGTCGTGGCATTAGGAAGGTTGAGAACCACTGATGTAGAGGAATATTTATTTTTAGAAACTTGGACTAACCATACCTCTGTAGAAATCTTAAGACTTTTTACATTTATTGTGCTGATTCAAGTATCTTTACAGATACTAACTTCTTTTTTTTAACTAGTTTTTAAGTAGTTTTTTGGTTTTGTCTGTGATTCTTTCTGCTGTGGACATTTTTACCTAGTGGTCAATCTAGTAACTTTTGCCCTCCCTCCTTCTATGCTGGTCAAGCTCAAATGCCTTCCCAAGCTCAGCAGACATCATTTCATACACTCTGTTCCAACATACCCTGCTTAACTTTGTCTTTTGCTTTTGCTGTTGTTTAGTTGTACTTTTATTTGCTCTGTTTGGCTTTTATTTGCTTGTTCTTAGAGTTGTTCTTTCCTGAGGACAAGGACCTTGTCACTTGTTATTACATTGTTTGTTACAATCTAGGGGACGAGGCCTGGCAAATACTCATGGATATTTGATTTTAAAATTTTTGACTAAAATATCTTTATGTATTTTATCTTAATTGCTTTATTTGCAAGCAACATGAAAGTATGTTGGGAAAAAAAAAGATTTCAAGTTAGTGTGGTTTTGAGGTATTGGTTACCCAGGTCTTACCAGGTATATATACCGTTAGTACAATTCACGGTAGTGAGCTTTAGATCTGATGGTTCCTTGATTTTTCACTGCTCTGTCTCAAGTGGCTGGATTTGAATTTGTCTAAGAAAATACCTGACCTGACATTTTTATGTGACTAAGTTTCTGTGGCATTTTGTTGAACATCAGGGACAGTCACCACTGTGCCTACTCCCACCATTCCAGTTCATACGCTTTTTTATTGACAGTTATTCTAGTTCCTTTTTACAATGTAAAATGTTTTTAGGAAACTTGTCCATAAATAGTACCAAATTAAAATTTGAAATCATCACTCTGACTTAATTGGAATTAGAGAATTTCTTGTATCTGTACCTGTGTAAACACCTGGACTCATTGATTTTGTTCTTCAACCTGGTTAGTTACCTACACAGAAGTGATCAGACCCAAGAAAACTTACCACTTATCTAAACTTATATAAAACTGAATGAGAGTTGAATGTCAATTTATTTATTCAGGATGAACAAAACATAAAATACTTTTTTTCTAGCAGAAAGATCTACTTGTGAAGAGCAATTGTTTTTAAGGAAGTTTGTGAATTTAGAGAGAAATTGAGAGCATTAAAGATTGAAAGCTGGAATATCCTGGTGAAACCCTTATGGTTTTCACCGTTAAAGAGAGATGTATGGGTAAAGAAGTATAATTAGGAGGTAGAACATTCTCTGCAAATTTACCTTTTTCAGTATTAAGAGTTAACCTTTCAGATTATCTGGTACCGCTTCCCTGCCCTCCTCCTTACAATTTCCTTTAAATTGCACATTTTAACACCCACAGTTGAACAATACTGATTTTCAGAGACAAAGCCTTTTTTAATTTTTTATTTTTATTTTATTTTTATTTTTTAAATTAAATCTTTATTGTTCAGATTATTACAGTTGTTCCTCTTTTTCCCCCCATAGCTCCCCTCCACC
>NW_005362075.1:587859-620521 GCF_000412655.1 Myotis brandtii
AAGTGTGGTTTTGAACTCTATATCCAGTAGTTTGCTTTCCTCCATTTCTGTCATTTGTGACCTGTTTCTTTGTCTCCGCATTTTTTATGCTTCCCTGTGTTGATAGAGTGTCTTTCTACATATCCTATAGGGTTCAGTGTCTCAGCCTCCCCAATTACCTGAGGTGGACACTCTTGGTGCACCCCTTTGTGGGCTTTGTGCACAGTCTTGTTGTAGTTAAGCCTTGATTGTTGTAGGTATCACTGGGAGGAATTGACCTCCAGGTCAATTAGCTGTGAGAGCTACAGAGAGATCTGCAGAATCCTCTTCTTTGTTTGGGGTTTGGAGGTGCCCAGATGAGGCCCAGCTGTGAAGCAATGCAAGCTGCTGTGGGGCCTTGGGCCTTCTTGTGGATGTTCTGGGTCTCTCTGACCCAGCTTCAGTTTGTTAGGAAATTTTAGATTGCAAAGGGCCAGGCCCTTCATATGCAAAAGCCTCTTCCCACAGTTTGGGTGGGGTGGGGTCTCAGGGAATCAACACGGCAGAGCAAACAGCTATAGCTGCTCCTCAGTCCTACCCTAAGAGGCCCCAGGTCTCAGTGTTCCACGGTAATTGCTGCAAGCACCTCTGAGAGAAAGCCGCCCTCGAGTTCCGCCTGATGCCAGACAGTCCAGTTTCTCCCCGTATGAGTCTGGGTCCCCAGAAACTCGCCCGGAACTGGAGTTCAGAGCATTCGGGAGCTTGAGACTCCCTCCTGATTGAAAAAGACAACCATGTCCTCAGTTACCAGCCCTTTCCACGTGTGCCTCCGTACCTCTGCACTTTACTTCCGCACCTCCTCTGAGTCTCAGTGTGCTTTTCTCTCTCCTTCTAGTTGTAGAATTTCCACTCAGCCAGCCTTCTTGTGGTTCTGGATGATGTCCGTTTTGTCTTTTAGTTGTATTTTTGAAGTGGTTGTGCAAGGCAGCAATTTCAGGTGTTTACCTATGCTGCCATCTTGGTTTCTCACGAGACAAAGACTTTGAATGAACTTGGAATTTTAGTTGAAGCATAGAAATTACAGAATACCCTTTTTTTGACTTATATCTCTTAACTTCCTCTATTTTAGAATCCATGCTGCCTATATGGAAATGTTATGAAAAATCTAGGTATCTTAATCTTCTTTTTTCCTCATCCTCTTTTTCCTTTTCTCTTCCTCTCTTCTTTGTTGTGCCAATATTTAATTATTTACTCTGTCTCAGGCACTAATAGAGGTACAGGGCAAATAAGACAATGTGCTTGCTCTTTTTGCATTTGTATGTTTAATTTTTCTTCCC
This sequence comes from Myotis brandtii, assembly GCF_000412655.1. Lineage (NCBI taxonomy): Eukaryota > Metazoa > Chordata > Mammalia > Chiroptera > Vespertilionidae > Myotis > Myotis brandtii. Next base: position 589,155 of record NW_005362075.1, read on the forward strand.
ACCTTCATTTTTTGGTGTGTACAATTATATCTTATCAAAATATCAACCCAGATGAAACAACTTAGAAACTGAAAGCATGCTTACAAATTAAGTATCCTGTCAATTACTTTTGAAAAAAATGAATCATATTTCTATGGAAAAATTCACATGTATTTTAAATTATTTCTTTTATAGGAAGAAATGCTCTTCACCTGGCTGCAAAGTATGGACATGCATTGTGCCTACAAAAACTTCTACAGGTAGTAAAAGTGGTTAATACTTTGGCTTTATTATTTTAATTGCAAATAATAGATGTGTTTTTAATGTGTTTTTGGAATTTGAGATGAAAGAAAATAGTAGGCTAACTTTGAGTATTAGCTTACATAATAATTTTTCCATCATTTGTGAAAGAATGTGAACAATAAAGAGCAAAAACTCTGAAGGAAGTGAATTGCATAACTCAGTGTATTAAAAATAAATAACAAAAGACATGGCCTTCCTGTTGACATTAGCTGGAGATTGGAATTTTCTGTTGTCTGGTATATGGCAATAAGATAAAGCGAGACAACATAGGATCTATCTGTTTTTAATAAGCATCCATAATTTAAACTAAATAATATTAACCACTAGTTAAACATGTAATCAGGCAGCCAAAAAATTCTATGAACTAGTGGGCTGAATTTTCAGTTAAATGGTTCAGTCATACATTTTCATAAACATTTTCGCCACTAAGTTAAGCAGCAGAACTCATTTTTTTTTTCTGATTCAGTTCATGTTTTAACCCATGCTGGAAAAAAACATACAAAATCCAAACTATAACGTAGTTTATATGTACCAGGCTATTGTAATGTACCATATATTTTCCTGTTTGGTGAAATATTGTTAAATTTACAGTATAACATTATTATGTTTGTTTCATGTCAAAATATTTAGTGGCTTATCTAGAGTTTTTGGTGTTTTTTTTTCATAAATGGAATATTTTAAGATTAACACCTGTTAATTGGAGTTCAGATATTTAATTTTAAATAAAATTTAAATAAAACTCTTCTAGATGACTAAGTTCTTGTATTTTAACAGTACAATTGTCCCACTGAACATGCAGACCTGCAGGGAAGAACCGCACTTCATGATGCTGGTAAGCAAAGATTGCACTTGGACAGAAAGAAATATTTGTTAAAATGGCTAGGCACTTATATTAATTTGAAAGTTTTAACATGCATATATTTGTATGGAGAAATAGAATATTATAATTTTTTTACTCAAATTTGAATATATATATTTTTAGATTGTACAGCTTAGAAAGATTCATTCAGTCAATATTTACTGGTCAGTTTGCTAGATACTATAAGTCCAAAGATGAATAAACCTGACCTCAGGGATCTCCAGAAGTGGGGGTGGGGAGAGAGAGAGAGAGAGAGAGAGAGAATGAGAATGAATGAGAATTAGTGAGTTAGTTTGGGAATTGGCAGGAGAAATGGGAGGAAGATTTTTCTTTCTTGAAAACTACATTTACCTAATTAACATGTCTGAACTTCATTTTTCTCATCTTCAAAATAAAGTTAAGCCCAGCCAGTGTGGTTCAGTGGTTAAGCATCGAGCAGTGAACCCAGAGGGCACATGCTGGGGTTGTGGGCTCGATCCTCAGTGTGGGGCGTGTAGGAGGCAGCTGATCAGTGATTCTCTCTCATCATTGATGTTTCTGCCTCTCTTTCCCTCTCCCTTCCTCTCTGAAATCAATTTTAAAATGTGAAGTTAATACTACTGCAGTAATTATGATTAAATCATGAATAATCCTGGCATGTAGTAATTTCTTAATTAAGGGTGGTGGTGATTATTTGGTTAGAGGTGTTAGTGCTGAATTTCATGTCACTGTAATATTGCTATATTTTAAAAAAGATTTATACTAATCATTTCGCAGAGTTTATTACTCTTAGTTGTATATCTAAATTTATCTGTATTCTTTAGGTGTCTTAAAATACTTAGAAAAAAGTTGGATATTAAGTATTTTTGGAATGTAATGTTTGACCTGCCATTTGATTCTTCTAAACCTGACACTCCTACAGTTTATTAGAAGGCCAAAAGAAAGAAAGAAAAAAATACTTACCTTTCTTCTCACATATATGGACTATCTGCAGTAGATTAAAGTGGTTTGCATTAAACATGCATTGTACTTCAAATTTCCTTTAAACTTTTATTCCTAAATTTTTTTTCAATTTTTTCTTTTTATATTTTTTGTGCTTTTATAATAGTTTAATTTTTACACAATACATTTTTGTGTAGAATGGTATTATTTGCAAAGCATTTTTACATACATTATCACTTAAGCCTCGTAATGACCCCTGTGAGTTACTATAGATTTTATTTTTGTTAATCCTCACCAGAGGATATGTTTTTCCATTGCTGTTTTAGAGACAGTGGAGGGAGGGAGGGAGGGAGGGAGAGAGAGAGAGGGAATTTTTACACAATACATTTTTGTGTAGAATGGTATTATTTGCAAAGCATTTTTACATACATTATCACTTAAGCCTCGTAATGACCCCTGTGAGTTACTATAGATTTTATTTTTGTTAATCCTCACCAGAGGATATGTTTTTCCATTGCTGTTTTAGAGACAGTGGAGGGAGGGAGGGAGGGAGGGAGAGAGAGAGAGGGAGGGAGAGAGAGAGAGAGAGGAGAGACTCATTGGTTGCCTCCTACACGTGCCCTGACCAGGGCCAGGATCGAACCTGCAACCCAGGTACATGCCCTTGATGAGGAATCCAACCGGAAACCCTTCAGTACATGGATTGATGCTCTAACCCCTGAACCACACCAGTCAGGACACTATATAGATTTTATTTTTGCTGATAATTTTGTATTGCTACTTTAATAAAAACAGAAGCTTAGATTCACAAGTGATGTGCTATCAAACTTTTATGGAATCATCAAGACAAATTCACATATTAAATTTAAAATAATTTTAAAAAATTTATATTTGTAATGCTAATTTGCTATGCTTGATGGAATTTAAAAAATTATTTTGCTGCTTTCTAAAATATGAATACGACACATGATATTTCTGTTCTCTTACTACCTTTTCCTAGTTTTTAAAAAATTAATCCAACATTATTGATAATCACTTTTTAAAAATTATATTAACTATTTATTGTGGAAAATTTAAAACATACATAAAGTTAGAGAGAATATTATATTAAAACACCTATACTCTTTTTGTTGTTGTTTTTTTGTTAATCCTCACCTGAGGATATTTTTTCTATTGATTTTTAGAGAGTGGAAGGGTGGGGGAAAGACAGAGAGAATCTTCTATATGAGAGAGACACATCAATTGGTTACCTCCCACACACACACTGACCAGGGCTGGGGATCAAGCCTGCAATGGAGGTACATGCCCCTGCATGGAATCAAACCTGAGACCCTTCAGTCCATAGGGCTAATGCTTTAACCACTGAGCACTGACCAGGGCAAACACCTATACTCTTTACTCAACTTAGACAGTTATTAATATACTAGAGGCCCGGTGCACAAAAATTTGTGCACTCGGGGGGTCCCTCAGACTGGCCTGTGCCCTCTCGCAGTCTCGGACCCCTTGGGGGATAACCACCTGCTGGTTTAGGCCCGCTCCCTGGGGAATTTGGCCTAAGCTGGCAGTCAGACATCTCTCTGGCAGCCCCGGAGCCCTTGGGGGATGTCCACTTGCTGGCGGGGAGCAGGCCTAAGCTGCAGTTGGACATCCTTAGCGCTGCTGAGGAGGTGGGAGAGGCTCCCGCCACCACCACTGTGCTGGCAACCATCAGCCTGGCTTGTGGCTCAGCAGAGCTCCCCCTGTGGGAGTGCACTGACCACCAGGAGGCAGCTCCTGCATTGAGCGTCTGCCCCCTGGTGGTCAATGTGTGTCATAGTGACTAGTCTTTCCCAGTCGTTCTGCTGTTAGGGTCAATTTGCATATTACCCTTTTATTATATAGGATAGAGGCCTGGTGCACGGGTGGGGGTCGGCTGGTTTGCCCTGAAGGGTGTCCCGGATGAGGGTGGGGGTCCTGCTGGGGTGCCTGGCCAGCCTGGGTAAGGGGCTGATGGCTGTTTGCAGGCTGGTCAAGCTCTCCCCACCCCCCAGTGGGGACCCTCACCCCATGGAGGTTTGGCCAGCCTGTGTGAGGGGCTGATGGCTGTTTTCTGGCTGGCCACACCCCCTTTAGGGTGGAGTTCCCCACTGGGGTGCCTGGTCAGTCTGGGTGAGGGGCTGAGGGCCGTTTTCAGGCTGGCCAAGCCCCCCGGCGACGGAAGCTCCCAGCCTCTCCTTTTTTTTGTATTCTGGGATTTATTTACCTTCTATAATTGAAACTTTGTTGCCTTCAGTGGAGCTCAGAGCTGGCTCCTGCTTGCTTCAGCTCCATGGCCACGGCTGGCTGAAAGCAGGTATCTGGGGTTTATTTATCTTCTATAATTGAAACTTTGTTGCCTTCAGTGGAGCTCAGAGCCGGCCGGGAAGCTTGGCTTCCTCCATCACCATAGCAACCAAGCCTCCTGCTCGCTTCAGCTCCCTGGCTGCCGGCCGCCATCTTGGTTGGGTTAATTTGCAAATAGTCGCTCTGATTGGCTGGTAGGCATGGCTTAAGGCGTAGCGAAGGTATGGTCAATTTGCATGTTTGTCTTTTATTAGATTAGACTAGAGGCCTGGGGCCCGAATTCGTGCACCAATGGGGTCCCTCGGCCTGGCCTGCAGGATTGGGCTGAAACTGGCTCTCCGACATCCCCCGAGGGGTCCCAGATTGCAAGAGGGCGCAGGCCAGGCTGAGGGACGCCACTGGTGCACAATCAGGGCCAGGGAGAGACTCGGGAGGTTGGCCAGCTGGGGAGGAACAGCGGGAGGGCTCCAGGGCATGTATGGCCCGTCTCGCTCAGTCCCAATTGGCCAGACCTCAGCAGCAAGCTAACCTGATTGGAGTGTCTGCCCCTTGGTGGTCAGTGCACATCATAGCGAGCGGTTGAGCGGCCTTAGCATATCATTAGCGTATTATGTTTTGATTGGTTGAATGGCGGACTGGTTGACCGGACACTTAGCATATTAGGCTTTTATTATATAGGATGTATATATTTTGGTTCATCTATATACCACCACACATTATTGTCCCACTCCACTGGCATTTTTTTTGTTTTGTTAATCATTACCCAGGGAAGGAGAGAGAGAGAGAGAGAGGAGAGAGAGAGAGAGAGAGAGAGAGAGAGAGAGAGAGAGAGAGAATTGCTGCTTATAATGCTAAACTGAGAGTGAGCGATGTGAAGCTTGGTAGTCTAGAAAATGAAGAATTTATCCCTTATGTGGACCTAGCAAAACACCACATATGTCTTACCAACAGCTGTTCATTATTTATCATTTTCCTTTGTTCCTCAAAGCTATGGCAGACTGTCCTTCTAGCATACAGCTGCTTTGCGACCATGGGGCCTCAGTGAATGCCAAAGATGTAGTAAGTCAATTTATGTTAATTCTCATTTCAACTCATGTGTTCTAGCTTTTATGTTTTGGGTGATTTGTTGTCTTAATACTTTTTATTTTTCTTGTTTAGGATGGGCGGACACCACTTGTTCTAGCTACTCAGATGTGTAGGCCAACAATATGTCAACTGCTAATAGATAGAGGAGCAGATATTAATTCCAAAGACAAACAAAACAGGTAAATTTTTTTTTTTAATCACAGCTCCCCACATACCAGCTGCATGCACAGTGATTCTGAAATTCTGCTGCTGTGATAGCCTTTCCATCCCTTTTGGTTCAGCCCTTCCTTGGAATTAGCACCACTTATTTTTCTTCAAAGTCTGCTGAAGAAGGATGGAGAGGCACATAGGGGAAGATGACGGGTAAATGCAAAATATAAGCAATGATTAGGGCCTGTCTTCCAGTCAAAGAATTAACCAACGAGGATCCCAGTTATTTTAAGCTTTATGAAAATGTTTCATAAAATGGGCTTAAATAAGATAAAAGGGAGAAGAATAAAAAGTCAGATCTACAGTCTACTTTGTTAGTGAGTCTTTTGGTTCCTGGAGCTTGACATGTTTCAGTACTGATTTTCTCAAGGTGTTTTTCTCCTTATCCTGCTCAGGCACAATGCCACCTCCTTCTGTGACACTGAGTTCATTCTCTATCCCACGATTCCCTTAGTTTATTTTTGCTTTTGTATTTGATGCTATTTTAGTTGGTGTGCACTTACAATTTCTATCTGTGATTCTCGCTTTCCCCTTTTCCAGGTCTGATATTTCATAGTGCTTACTATATTATAATTCTAGGGTTTATGGTCATAAAGTTTTGGACAACAAGGTATCTGAAAAACAGCCCCTCTACTAGTTGAATAATTTATAATGAGTTTCTGGGATTTTACAGATGATTGAGTGAAGTTGTTGGTTTCTTTTGACTTAATTTTATTTTTCTAAACATGTATCCTATTGTTTGTAGTTCATTGGAAGTGGAGCAGTATAAAGGCTTTAGATGTCAGGTTTTTTAGCACTAACTGTTTTTATTGTTCATGCATCTCAAAGGAAGAAATTCTTAAGCAGTTAAATCATTGACATGATTATTAAGAAAGTGGCTTTTTGTATTACTTTTTTCTGAAAATATTATAATCTGGTCCCAAGTATGTCTTAAAAATAAATTTTAGTATCAGAGAGGGATGATCTGGTTGATCCATATATAAGGCTTTATTTTTATTTTTTATTGCTCTTACATTTTTCCAAGCATGTTTGTCTCTGTTTTTTTTTTTTTAATTGGAATTTCTCTGCCTCCCCCCCCCAAAAAAAAATCAATGAGGTAGGACAGTGTGTATTATATAGAGTAAATAATAGATGGTTTTAAAAATAAATTAAAATCTTCAGTTCTGACACTGTGTTGAAGTTTCTTTTTATTCACTGCCCTATCTGTATATAGCATTTCCCCCAATAACAAAAGCTTTGTTAATGCCTGTTTTATATAAAATTGTATACCAGTAACTATTAGAGAGTATAAAAGAGAAATAGAACATAACTAGTAAAGCAAGAATCAGTTTCCTTATGAAATCCAATATTCACAATTGAAGACAGTTAGATATAAGATAACTCACTTCATTTCATTAGGCGTTGGTTTCCTCAGCAATAAAAATAGAGAATTGGGCACAATAATTGCTAGGATCCTTCTAAATTTGCATGATGATTTAATTATTTTGTTACATTATTACTATTTGCCGATATACTGTTAAGCGTTTAGTGCTGATGATTCTGTGATGGCAGAATAAACCAGAATTCCATGTTAATGGGGTTAATCGAGGAAGGTTTATTTGAGGAGGCAAGTTTTAAAATTAGGTGTGAAGATGTGAAGGTCTCCAGGTAGGAGAAGCAAGGCTCTTCTAAAAAAAATAAATGAGGAACAGGAATTTGGTTCTTATTTTGTTTGGTGTAGAAGGGATTCATTGGGGAGGTTTGCACGTTGTGGTTCAGTTCATGAAGGGACTTGGATAGTTTGGGTTTATTGTAGTTTTGAGCTGGTTGGTGACAATACCAGCTGTGGATGATATCTGTGGTAATTGACTTGTAGGACATAGTAGGACAGGAATAAAGGGAGTTAGTTTGGGAGTAGAAGTAGGAAACAAATGTCTATAAAGTGATACATACTTTAGCTCTGCAAACTAAAACACAAAGCACATGTTTTTATAAATGCAGTGAAGTAAAAATATAAGATTAAAACATAGAGTGAAATTTGAATCTGCAATAAGGATGACTTTTTAAAGTAGTATTTGTTCTTTAGAAATGGGAGCTCTGGAAGAAGATTTCTAAATATTTTCTTAGATCTGTCTCAAGGTTTTTTTATTCTCCATCTTCCCTTTTAGAACTGCTCTCATGCTAGGTTGTGAATATGGTTGCAAAGATGCTGTAGAAGTCTTAATTAAAAATGGTGCTGATGTAAGCTTGCTGGATGCCCTTGGCCATGATAGTTCTTACTATGCAAGAATTGGTGACAATCTTGACATTCTAACCTTATTGAAGACTGCGTCAGAAAATACCAACAAAGGTACCAGAAGTTTCTCTAACTAGAAAAGTCCAGAATAATAAGGAGCAGCTTTTAAAGATTTAGGCGGTAGAACTATAGTTTGTAAGAAGCAAAATATTCGTTACTGAGGCAATATGTGTTGCAAATATTGTTTAGTTTATCACTAAAGCCTACTATACTGTGGAATAATTTATGAACTGAGTATAAAGGTCAAATCAAGTGTTTTAGTTTTATATATATTTGGGGGGGATGAAACTTTTAACTTTTATACTTACAATTTTAAAGAATCATTGTTCAAACCTGTATATAAAATATTCACCCAATATTTATTGAATACTTGCGCCAAGTATTTTTCTGTGCTTATTAAAGAGAAATTGGAAAACATAGAAAAGTACAACAAATAAAATTAGTCACTCATGCTACTACATTGGAGCCTCTATTGACATTTTGAGGCCTATCCTTGCACTCTTCTCCCTGTGCATGAAATCGAGGTCACCTGGAATGAACTGTAGATTACTAAGTGTAATATATTTTATAGGCTTTTCCCTCGTAAATATTTTTTCTATGATATGATTTTTATTGATGCATAAAATTTTATCTAAGTTTAATTTAATTATGAAATTTTCTATAGGTATCATTAAAGTTTTTAATTTTTACTAATATAAATAACAATTTAGTGACTGTCCTTATGCATAATTATTTCAGCATATTTTTATTATAACCTTAGAATCAATTCCCATAAATTGAATCATGGGGTTTCAGGGTATCCACATTTGTTTAAGCTTTTATTGTATATTGACAAATTGCTTTTCAATTAAGAGGTATTTTTAATATTGCATTTTTCATCTCTTCCCTCCCTAGCATTGAATATTATCTACCTGGATATTGTCATAGCAAAAAAACCCCACAAATTTTGCCAATTTGAGATGCAAAAATGCTATTTCACTATTATTTGAACTATAAAGTTTTAAGCATTAGAGGAAACTTAAAATTTAGTTTTTTCATATGAACTCAGTTGTATCGTTAGGGAATTCATATCCACTTGAGTTAACCTGCTGTTTCACTGTTTCTGTTCCTCATCTCTTTAAATCTTCAGGGAGAGAACTTTGGAAGAAAGGACCATCAATACAACAGGTAGATCTTAAGATTATACATAACTGTTTTGAGTTTTAATGGGTTCTTCTCTCTCTGCTCAGTTAATCATGCCCATATAAAACTTATGTATTAAGATCTGGAGGTTTTATCTAAATACTATCGCTCAGCTTGAGACTATGGATTTTAATTACAATGAATATATCCAATGGGAAATAAGTAGCCTCCTGATTGCTGACCTTCAACATCCAGCCCTTTGAAGTATGAGATACTGCACTTGGTTGAGATTCTTAAATGATGTATTTTAGCCTGGCAGGTCATAGCAGCTTTTTCTGTTCTCCCTTAATAACGGATCATGTATTTACTGTTTTGGCAAAATTCTTCCAACGTAATAAGAAATGAAGAAAACAGAGCTCAAAATTGATTATATATTGTGATTTCAATACTACTGTTAACATTTTGATTCCCTTCTTCTCTGTATGTATTTAATTTAATGAGGACTTTTCTTAAAAACAAAACACAATACATGAAATAATTCATACCTCTCACTAATTTTATTACCAAGTCACTATTTAACACTGGTTTTGTGACCTAGTCTCAGTAAATGTCATCATTTTGCCCTAATCTCTTCGAGATATAGCGGGGTTGGTTTGCGGCACTCTCTTCATCTTGCTCAAAAGCTAGTGTAGGCAGCTTTCCTCTTCTGCTGGCTGTTTCCTTCCAGGCTTTCAGCTTTTCTCTAGTGAGAGGAACCTGAGCACTTCCAAACCCTGAAGAGAAAGTAATCAGGTACCTTCTGAGCAATTCTGATCATCATTCTGCATCATTTCTCTACCTCTCACCTGAATCTGAAAGCTATATTAAAGCATGTTTCCCATTTTAATCCATCAGAATTAAGTAATATATTCATGCATGGGTCATGTCTGCTGTCACTTTTCTTTTCCATCTGGAGCAACTGTGTCAACCTTCTCTCTCAGATAACCTAAGTGGCGGGTAGAGTGAAATAAAGTGTGCACTGTTGTGTTTGTACCAGCCATCTTACTTAGAATCTGAGAAAAATGATTTCTGAAATATTAGATATTTAAAGAACTATTGAATGTTAATATATGAATGATATTCCTCTTAGTGTTAATCTAAAAGAATGCATGGAGTTAATAGTCTGCTAGGAACTGAAAAACTCATTTACTTCCATTTTTATTGAATACATTAAAAATATATTCTGTAAATAGGATATTTTCTAATACTAAAGGGCATATAATCCCTGTTACTGAGAAGACTACAGGATAGTTTAAAAAAATAAAACTTAATTTCAGTTTGCTTAACAGATATTTGTAGAGCACCTGTTATATGCCAATTACTCTTCTAAGTGATGGGGAGATCATAGTGTTAAAGTTTCTGACTCATGGAACTAACTCCTAGCCTAGTGAGAGAGATGACTGATAGGTAGACAAGTATTTAGGATCATAGCAGATGCTTTGAAGAACAGTGGAACAGGGTTAGGAGATGAAGAGGGAGAAGTAGGGAACTGTTTTAGATTGTGTGGTCAACAAAGGCCTCTTCCAGGAAGTGACATTTGAGCAGAGATCTGAAGGAAGTGAAGAGGGAGCCACAGGGCTCTGTGGAAGATGCCTCACTGAGAGAGGCAATGGCAAATGCACAACCCTGATGAAGGCACATGTTTAACAAGGCCAGAGTGACAGGAGTGATACGCACTTCATGGAGCAGGAGAAGTGACAGGTGCTAGGTTATGAAAGGACCCTCTGAAGGGAAGGCAGGGGATGAAAGTGGTATGAGACTGGCCAGATTCCCCATGAAGAACAGTCCTTTGGTAGAAGGACAGAGGCTAGAAATGTAGTTTGGGCCAAATTGTAATTACAGAATATTTTTTTAATGGGAACTTGTCCCTGTAAATCTAAATCCAAACGTGTTAGAATGATAGTTTAAACACTTGGTTAAACAAAACTCAATAAATAATATAAAACATAATAAAATTATCTTACAGAATGAAAGCACTCGCTTTTTTTTTTCTTCTTAGTTCTCAAATAGAAGAAAGAAATGGTTGTCTAAATTATTGTGTCGATTTAAAAGTCAATTTGGGTGAAAAAAAAGGCGGTTGTTCTCTTGTTTAATAATTATGTTTTTATTAAAGCAGATCTCTAAGCTGGAATAAGGTTTGAAAGCAGTAAGTGTACAAAACAACACATATCCAACCAAGTCACTAGAGGTCTTTTATATAGCGCTGTTCAGAATATTGTCTGTTTTTTACTTACCACGCCATTGGTATTTTATTTCATACTTGGGTAGTGTTAAAATGTTCAAAGAAAGAAATAATTTCCATATTTTCTTTCAACATTATGTGTCTCCTCCACCACCTCCTTGTTTTAAAGTCTAAATTCTTCCTTTGGGAATGGCTAATGATGCTTTATGGCACAAATCTAGCTTTATGTCTAGTACAAAGTCTCTCACATTGTTGTGACTTTGGTTAAAACAACTCTTTAACAATAAGGATTTTAAATTGTGTATTTTATAGTATTTTAAAATTGATTTATTTAAAACCAGTATCCTTAAAGATGCTTTCCACTTGGAGTTTTAAATGGAAACACTGCTGCCTTGCATTATGTACACCAAAATTTAATGTTAGATAAACTGAAAATCACTAATTGGCTTTATTGCCTATTGAGGAAAATGCATATTTCTGTATTCTCATACTTGCTAACCTGTGTTCTCTTTTGTTTTACCAAAGCGAAATATGACACACATGCTAGATGAAGTAAATATGAAGTCAAATCAGAGGGAGCACCAAAGCATTCAGGTAAAAAAGGGGAAAAAAATTGGTAGCTTCTTTTGCAAAGAATTTCAATGTTTTTTTTTGTAGTGGGGTGGGTGGGGAAAGAGAACAAAAATGGGGGGAAATGAATGGGGGAAGCAAAGGTAGCTTGGTAGGTTTTGTGATTCTATTTTCTTATCCAGTTCCTTCTGAAAGAATTGACTTTTGATATGAAAGTTTGGGTCAGTATTATCTTACAGAAAGTATTGCTTTAATATAGAATAGGAAGCAAATAATTTAACAACTTCACATAATTTTTTGTTCATTTAAATATATCTGTTTTGGGCCTAAATCATAAATTGCTATTTATTTTAGGTAATTAATTATAGTGATAAAATGATAGTTGTTAATAAAACTAAATAAAATTTGAACTTCTTCTGAAAGTATTTTTATGCTGATTAAGAAAAATAATTTTGTTAATGACATAGCACTTTTTACCTTTTACGTTTGTCATTGTTCAAAAAATAATAATTATGTGGCTTATGTTGGAAGAAAATCCTATAATTAAATGGTTTGTCTTATGACTGAAATACCATTAGAATATAATGGTATCTGAATGGCTATTTTCCATATGCTAAAACAAAAGTATTTTATTGGGGTTTTATTATTTACTATGTAGTGTTAAGAAAGTGGAACCATAACAAAAGCATTAAGAATAGTCTTATAAATGTGAAGGGTGTTAAACAAAAGTGAAAATGGCATATTCGTCTGCTATATCCTTTTTCCAGATGATGCTTTTACTTTTTATTAGAATCATAATGGTTTGCTGTCTTGTATATACTTGTATTTATTGGATATCATAAGACTGTAATTTTCTGTGTTATTATTTTTGATCTATGCATTTAAATCATTTGAATGTCATTGAAATTATTGAATTCTGTAATTAAAGCTTTTATATATGTATATAGAGTAAAAGAGAAAAATTCTTTCATAAGAATTGCTCTTTTAAGATTGGTCTAGCACAGCGGTTCTCAACCTGTGGGTCGCGACCCCTTTGGGGGTCGAAAGACCCTTTCACAGGGGTCGCCTAAGACCATCGGAAAACACATATATAATTACATATTGTTTTTGTGATTAACCACTATGCTTTAATTACGTTCAGTTTGTAACAATGAAAATACATCCTGCATATCAGATATTTACATTACGATTCATAACAGTAGCAAAATTAGTTATGAAGTAGCAACGAAAATAATTTTATGGTTGGGGGTCACCACAACATGAGGAACTGTATTAAAGGGTCGCGGCATAAGGAAGGTTGAGAACCACTGGTCTAGCACTCACTTATTATCTTTACTATTTAAGGATCTCCAGATTGAAAATGGAGATTTGAAAGAAAGGTTGAGAAAAATTCAGCAAGAACAGAGAATATTATTGGATAAAGTCAATGGTTTACAGCTACAGCTAAATGAGGTAAATAATCTGCATAATAAAAAAATCCAAAACTATTTTGCTACTAGTAATCATCATCGGTAATAAGTTGTTAATAATTGCCTGTCACATCAAGTCATGGTGCTAGGTGCTAAGGGAACTAAAATCAGGCCATTGCCTTGAGGAAAGTTCTATCTCACTGGGACCTTTACATGAAACTTTTATGTCTGATATAAGAACAGAGAATACTGTTGGTATGTAGTAGAAACAAACAACTTTAAGTTGGGGCTGTTGGATTGGAGAGGAAGGAGTAGACAGAAAATGTGAGAAGGAAGAGCAAGTAGGTGTTGATAACTGATGGTGCCCAGAAGAATCAGAGATGCTCCCGAGCCTGCAGAGTGGGAAGAGTGACTGACATCTCAGACAGCAGACAGTAAGAATGGGCATCCTTGTTCCACTCTTAAAGACAGGTGCCAGTTCTTTTAAAAGATATTTGCCAAGCTCAAGTTTTTTCAAATAAACTGTCAAAAATGAAAATACATTTCTTCTTTTTTTAATTTAGGAAGTAATGGTTGCTGATGATCTGGAAAGTGAGGTAGGAGGTTAAATTCTACTTTAAAACTGTGCAATGTTATATAAATTGAAGATGATACCTCAGTATAGGTTTAAGTCGTGAATTGAGATGGAGACCAGGATTCTATTTCTGTTTATTGCTCAAAGAGAAAAAGAAAACCTACATGTGACCATAAAAGCATGTTTTAAATATATGGTGTGGATTATCATTGACATTTTATTGTTAATGCCTCTGAATATATCATTTTCTATGAAGCTTTCATGAAAAGATGTAAAATTCTAAACATTTTAAAGGAAATAATATTTAAGACAAACAGAAATTTGAAATTTTCATAATATTGTTTGTATATATTATATATTTTATTAGTATATGTATAGAAATTTCAACTCTACTAATAGTTATAAATCTACCAGGCTAGAGAATTTATTAACTGCAGTCCCGAAAGTAATTCTAATTCATGTTTCCTAAAACATATTTTTAACCCAGTTTCAAGCACAGTGTGATTTTGTTCTGTATTCTTTCCATTTCAGAAAGAAAAGCTGAAGTCCCTTTTGGTGGCTAAAGAAAAGCAACATGAAGAAAGCTTAAGAGCTATTGAGGCTCTGAAAAATAGATATAAATATTTTGAGGTATAGAAAGCTTAAATTATTTCATATAACTCATAATAGGTAGTATTAAAGGACTTGGAGTCAGACTTGAATTTGTATTATCATTCTTTTCTTTATAGTTTAAATAAATTAACCTTAGACAGTTTTTTATTAAAAATTTCTGAGGTTGTTACATTTTGACAAAATTATAGTAATTATGCCTTTTTCCAGAGTTGTTGTAAAGGTTAAATGAGACCTTTGAAATTGACTAGCATATAACAGACATTTAGTTTAGTTCTAGTTTCTCCTCATTTCCATGCTAACCATTTAAAGACTTTATATATTTGCCTATAAACTTGCAATGATTGTGATGGCAATAATAACAAAGTATCATATCAGTGAATAGTGGTATTATCAGGATTATCTCAGAAAAAATTCCGTACATACGTGGATTACGTAGAACACATTGTTTGGTGAAGAATAGGGTGTTAATAAGGCTCAGATCACATACTCGTCTTTGGTTGGATCAATTAACTTTTAGTTTCTGCAAGGCCCTGTTTTTTAAAAAAAGACTTTATTGAAATATTAGAAAGCACACATGATCAAGTGTATAAGTTGAAGAATTTTTACAAATTCTTAGGATCAAGAAAAAGCATTATCAGTATCCAAAATCCTCCTCACACTTGCTTCCTTTTACTACTCTATGCACCAAGGGTGACCACTCTCCTGACTTTTAACTGCATAGATTCATTTTGCAAGGTCATAATATATATTTTATAAATGTCATTCATCACTGGGGTTCACTAAAAAGGGTGACCTATTTAGTGTGAATCTTCATCTTTATTGGGGAATATAGCTCCAAAGAACATAGCAAAGGTAAATTTTTTTCTTTTTTGATTTTTTAAAAATTTATATTTATATTAGTATCAGACATACAGCAAAGTGGTTAGACAATTATATAATTTATGAAGTGATCCCCCTGATAATTCAAATACCCACCTAGTACCATATATAGTTATTATAATATTATTGACTTATGCTGGACTTTACATCCCCGTGACTATTTTGTAATTATCAATTTATAATCACCTTTTTCACTGTGTCTCCCAACCCTTTTCCCCTCTGGAACCGTTAGTTTGTTTTCTGCATCTATGACTCTGTTTCTGTTTTGTTTGTTTATTTTGTTCTTTATATTCCACATACAAGAGAAATCATTTAGTATTTGTCTTTCTCTGTCTGACTTATTTCACTTAGCATAATACTCTTTAGTTCCATCCATGTTTGTCATAGACAGTAAGATTTCATCCTTTTTTTATAGCCAAGTCATATTTCATTGTACATATGTACTACATCGTCTTTATCCCCTCCTCTACTGGTACTGATGGGCACTTGGGTTGCTTCCATATCTTCGCTATTGTAAATAATGCTGCAGTGAACATAGGAGTGCATATGTCTTTTCAAATTAGTGTTTTAGGTTTCTTTGGACATATACCCAGAAGCGGAATTGCTGGGTCATAAGGTAGTTCTATTTTTAATTTTTTGAGGATTCTGCATGCTTTTTTCATAGTAGCTGCAACAATCTGCATTCTTACCAAGAGTGCATGAGGGTTCCCTTTTTTCCACGTTCTCACCAACATTTGTTGTTTGTTGATTTATTGATGATAGTCATTCTGACAGGTGTGATATCTCATTGTGGTTTTAATTTTTATTTATCTGCTGATTAGTGACATTGAACATCTTTTCATATGCCTGTATGTCCTCTTTGGAGAATTATCTATTCAGGTCCTCTGCCCATTTTTTAAATAGATTGTGGGGTTGTTGTTGTTTTGTTTTTTTGTTTGTTTTTTTGGTGTTAAGTTACATAAGTTCTTTATCAATTTTGGGTATTAATCCCTTATCAGATGTATCATTGGCTAATATCTTCTTCCATTCAGTTGCTTGTCTTTTCAATTCTTTGATGGTTTCCTTTGCTGTGAAAAACCATTTTAGTTTGATGCAGTCCCATTTCCTTATTTTTCTTTTGTTTCCCTTGCCTGGGGAGATATATAAGTATTGCTAAGAGATATGTCAGAGATTTTACTGCCCATATTTTTTTCTAGGAGTTTTATGGTTTTGAGTCTTACATTTAAGTCTCTAATCCATTTTGAGTTTATTCTTGTATCTGGTGCAAGAAAGTGGTCCAGTTTTATTTTTTTGCATGTATCTGTCCCATTTTCCCAACTCCATTTATTGAATAGACTGTCTTTACCTCATTGTATGTTCTTTCCTCCTTTCCATATATTAGTTGACTATGTAGGCATGGGTTTATTTCTGGGCTCTCTATTCTGTTTCCTTGATCTATGTGTCTGTTTCTATGGCAGTACCATGCTTATTTTACTATTATAGTCTTGTATAATTTGATACCAGGTAGCTCGTCACCTTCAACTTCTTCTTTCTCGAGATTACTGTAGCAATTCGGGATCTTTTGTGGTTCCATGTAAATTTTTGGATTATTTGTTGTAGTTCTGTGAAAAATGCCATTAGCATTTTGATGGGGGTTGCATTGAATCTATAGATAGCTTTAGATGGTATGGACATTTTAATGATGTTAATTCTTCCTTTCTATTAACACAGTATATGCTTATATTTATTTTTATTTTCTTCAATTTCTTATAACCTTTTGAGTACTGGTCTTTTACCCCCTTGGTTAACTTTATTTCTAGGTATTTTATTTTTTGATGCACTTGTAAGTGGGATTTTCTTAATTTCTCTTTCTGATAGTTCATTATTGGTAAATAAAAATGCAACCAATTTCTAAATATTTATTTTTGTCTTGCTATGTTACTGAATCATTTATCAGTTCTGGTAGTTTCTTGAAGGAATCTTTAGGGTTTTTTTTTTTTATTGATTAAGATATTACATATGTGTCTTATTGGTAAAAAATGCAACCAATTTCTAAATATTTATTTTTGTCTTGCTATGTTACTGAATCATTTATCAGTTCTGGTAGTTTCTTGAAGAAAGAATTAGGGTTTTTTTTTTTTATTGATTAAGATATTACATATGTGTCCTTATACCCACATTACCCCCTACCCCCCCCCCCCCCCCCACGCCCCCCCCCCCCCCCCCCCCCACAGCTGCCTGTCCACACTAGCTCCATGAGCTGCTCGTGGCCTTGGTCGGTCGGGCCTTGGGTTTCAACATGAAGCCAAATATCATTGCTTTGCTTTAAGATGGGGTTGGAAAGTGGCACCCAGGCTGCTACTTGTCTTTCCTCTGCTCACGGCAGACGTGGCTAATCAATCGTGGCACTTTCTTCTCACGGAGCCCTCCTATGGCTTCAGACCCAAGCAGCTGGCAATGTTGGTGCAGAAAGAGAAGAAAAGGGACGCTCAAGAAGTAGGCCCTAGCCGACACCCCCGCCCTTCCAGTCCTGTCCCTCCCACCCCAACAGCCAGCAGGAGCAGGAGGCACACTGCTTCTTCCACCGCCAGGAGCCCCCGCTTGAGCAGCTAACGAGTTAGGACTGGTGCTGGGGCTCAGCTCCCACCCCCGCGGGTCATCTGCCGAGAGTGGCTAATTACCAGGGAGCTGGGTCCAAACGTGGGTGGGGAGAAGGGTGTGGAGGGAAGGCAGCGACCCCAGTCTCTCATCCCCAAACCACAGCCTGTGAAGAGCAGCGCAAGGCCTGGGGGCGGGCTAGCCTGCAGGAAAGAGCTTCCGGCCGGCCGGCAGGGCAGCAGGCAGCACGCTGGAGCACATCTCCTTCCAGCGCACAGGGGGCTGCCTGCCGCGAGAGGTCGACTTGTGTGGCCCTGCAGCAGGACTCCCAGCCGGCACAAGAGGCGAAGCACCCCCAGGGCATGTGCACGCACACTCACACACTCGCACACTCGCACACCCACACACAGATTCTGGTTTACTAAGCCTGCGGTGGGGCCCAGGTCTCGGTATTTCTTTTCTTATCAAACTTCCAGGCAGAGTGTAGCTGAACTTCCAACAGGGCCAAGAAATGCACAGGAAGGAGACAGGTTCCAGGCAAGAAAGAATAGCTGCATGTGAGGTCGTGAGAGCCCCGTCCTGGGGGTTATGTAAGTGGGATGTGGTGGGGGAAACTGAGTGTGGAGGACTTTGAGGTACCAGAGTCCCTGGGGCAGACCACGGTTGGCTTTCACCGTGGACCCCCAGCCCCCAAGAGCACGGCATGGGGGTTTCCGACACAAATTCAGGAGTTCCGCTGGTTTTTAATGTTGGGGATCACAGACCCCTTTGAGAAGAGGATGATGCACCTGGCAGAACACAAGCCCTGCAAAACCCTGTGCACAAACTCGGGAGCCACCACACCCAGCACGGTCCATCTGGGCCTGTGGGCTCGGGAAGCCTGTGCCTAAAACCTTCACCAACCACAGCACCTGTACTGCCCTTCGCCCTTGAAAAGGAAACTGAACAGAAAGTCCAAAATCAGCTGGGTGAGGCAAAACCAGCTGTTGACGAGATAAGGCTGACTTGGGAATGTGGCTGCTTTGTGTATTCTGAACACCCATGTGCCCCTGTCCTTCCTGGGACCAACCCCAGGCCCAGGAGCAGGACCTCTGAGCTCAGCTAGGAGCTCCGACAGGGCCGCCCTCGGGCTGGGCGCTGCCTCGGGACCAGCGCAGAGTGCTGGGAGAGCGACACCGGTTGTAAAGGACCCGGGCATTCATATGCAAAAGGCTTTGCAGCAGCCTGGATGGGGCGGGGTCTCGGAATCAACAGGGTGGAGCAAGCAGCTATGGCTGATTCTCAGCCCTGCCCTAAGGGGCCGCGCGTCTCAGTGTCCCGGTAATTGCTGCCAGCACCTCTGAGGGAAAGCCGCCCTCAAGTTCCGAGTTCTGCCTGCTGCCAGACCGTCCAGTTTCTCCCTGTATGAGCCCTGGGACCCCAGAGATTTCCGGAACCGGAGTTCAGAGCAGTCGGGAGCTTGTGACTCCCTCCCGATTCAAAAAGACAGCCGCGTCCTCAGGTGCCCGCCCCTTTCCGCGCGCGCCGGAGCCTCCGTACCTCTGCACTTTACTTTCGTAGCTCCTCTGAGTCTGTGTGCTCTTCTCTTTCCTTCTAGTTGTAGAATTTCCACTCAGCCAGCCTTCCTGTGGTTCTGGATGATGACCGTTCTGTCTTTTAGTTGTATTTTTGAAGTTGTTATCGGAGGCAGCAATTTCCGGTGTTTTCCTATGCCGCCATCTTGGTCTCTCTTTAGGGTTATCTATATACTAAGAGCCCAGTGTGCCATTCGAAATCGTGCAGCGCCGCCCACCCTTGAGTCACGGGTTGGGCCCCGCAGCAGCCGCAGCCGCTGCCATTCCAGCCCTGCCTCCCTCTCTGTCCCTTGAAGCAGCCACAGCTGCTGCTGATCAGGCCCTCCCCCAGCGCTGGCGTGCGGAGGCCCCTGCCGCCCCGCCCCCAATGCTGCGTGTGCAATCTCCTCCTGTCCAGTCGACTGGTTATGGCGTCCTGGTTAATTAGCATATTTCTCTCTATTTTTATATATATAGATAGATAGATAGTATCATGTCAGGTGCAAATAATGAAAGTTTTATTTATTCCTTTCTAATTTGGGTGTCTTTCCAATTTATTGCTTTTTCTTGTCTGAGTGCTGTGACTAGGACTTCTAATACTATGCTGAATAAAAGTAATGAAAGTGGACATCTCTGTCTTGTTCCTTATCTTAAGGAAAATACTTTTAGCTTTTCCCCATTCAATATGATGTTAACTGTGGGTTTCTCATACATGGTCTTTATTATATTGAGGTATATTTCCTCTCTTCCCACTTTTCTGAGAACTTTTATCATAAAAGAATGCTAGACTTTATCAAATTCTTTTTCTGCATTTATTGATATAATCATGTGATTTTTACCCTTCATTTTGGTTATGTAGAGTGTCATGTTAATTGATTTGCAACTATTGAACCAGCCTTGCATCCTAGAAACAAATCCCATTTGGTAATGGTGTATGATCTTTTTTATATATTGCTGGATATGATATGCTAATATATTGTTGAGGATTTTTGCATCTTTGTTCATCATGTATATTGTCTTATAATTTTTTTGTAATGTCTTTGGTTTAGAATTAGGATAATAATGGCTTCATAAAATGAGCTTGGGAGTCTTTTCATCGCTTGAATTTTTTGGAATAGTTTGAGAAGGGTAGGTGTTAATTCTTCTTTCAGTGTTTGGTAAATTCAAATGTGAAGTCATTTGGGGACTTTTGTTTGTTGGGATTTTTTTGATTATTGACTTGATTTTATTGGTTGAATCAGTCTGTTCAGATTTTCTGTTTCTTCTCGATTCAGTCTTGGAAGATTGTATATTATTTGGAATTTAAAGATTTCTTCCAGATTGTCTAGTTTGTTGGCATATAATTGTTCATACTGTTTTCTTATAATCCTTTATATTTCTGTGGTGTCAGTTGTACCTTCTTATTTCTGATTTTATTTGGGTTCTCTCTTTTTTGTTGGTGAGTCTGATTAATGGTTTATCAATTTTGTTTATCTTTTCAAAGAACCAGCACTTGGTTGCATTGATCTTTTGTGTTGTTTTTTGAGACTGCACTTTGTTTATTTACACTCTGATCTTTATTATTTCCTTCCTTCTCACTTTGGGCTTTCTTCGTTCTGTTTCTAGTTTCTTTAGATGGAAGGTTAGATTGTTTATTTGACATTATTCTTGATTCTTTAGGTAGACCTGTATTGCTATCAATTACCCTCTTAGGACTGGCTGCCTCATGTTATTTGATTGGACGATTTAACCACTTACATTTAAAGTGATCATTGATAGGTATGAAGTTGTTGACATCGTATTATATTTACTTTTCTTTTTATCCTTATTTTTAAAGAAGTCCCATTAATATTTCTTGTAATACTTGTTTCTCTCTCTAAAAAAAAAAATCAAAAAGCATATCCTCAGGTGAGGATTTAAAAAATGGACCATTTTTATTGTGATCACCTATATCAGAGTTTGACCTATAGCTATTGGTATAATATACACAAATATACCAACATGAACTACATCTGCATATCTTCACTCTTGAAGGTATAATTTTTAAAATTTATATGCTAGATTCTTTGTATTTGGCTTACTTGAAAAAAGGAGCAATCCTAATATATTTTGATTCAGAGCATCTTAAGTTTCTTTATTTTCCTTTTCCTGTTGCATTGATGGGTTTATTACTGAGTGTAGGTCTTTGCCTCAATTTCATTTCCCGCTATCTGTCTCCTTTTGCTTTCAAGAGTAATGGGTATTCTATAAATTCTGAAAGAAGTTAACATTAATATTTCACAGTTAATGAGGTAGGATTCCCTTTTTGCTCCCAACAGTGGTAAAGTAATATTGTACAAATGTGGCATTTCCTTCTTTGGAGAAAAAGAAGCAGCAAAGAATATGCATTGAAAGTTGTTTTAATTCATTTGGAGCTCACTTTTTTTTTCTTTTGAGCTATACAGTTTTTCCTTGAAACACTTTGCTTTTATTAAAATGCTTAGTGAAATAGTTCATTCCCAACCTATCTCTCTAATTGTTGGTAGTGCTGTGTCTTTGTGGTTCTAGTAGAATAATGCTTAGGAGAAACAAGGAATGTTGAAAATGTGGTTTTAGTGACTACATGGTTTAGAGCTAAAGTAGATATAAAATATAACAAAATGAAGACATATTCACCTAAAATGTTTTAATTTATACTTTTGATTTCAGAGTGATCATGTAGGATCAGGAAGTCATTTCAGTAACCGTAAGTATAAAAATGTAGATTATCATTACGATTCACCAAGTTTGATCAAAGAAGAATGCTATGCCTATTTATTTTTGTCTAACTGTATATTCTACTCCTGCCGCTAAACGTTATCCAACTATTTGTGTGTTATACCTCAACACCTGAACTATTATAGCCTCTAACATAAAATCTGATCATCTCTGAGGCACTGACTTTCCTTAGCCCCTGTTTTAAAAACTGTATATAATATGAATGACCAAATTTGCCTTGTTGGTTAATAGACATTTATCTTGTGATATTTGGGATTTGTTTTTTATGGAAGTAAACATAGTTTTCTGATTTGGAGAAATCTTTGGATATAGTCCCAATGCAGGTAATTTTAAAATTAGTTAGAAGTCCCATAACAGTTACTTATTTTAAGACTATACTTAATCTTCACTTTTATGTATTGTTTTTCAATTTTAAAGAGTTTCTCTAGAATATCTATTTTTTGCTTCCCATTGAATATTAATATTTATCCTGTAAATTGCAAGAACATTTTTATTTTGATTAATTATAAGATACATATTTTATAATGGTTACGAGAGGCCTGGTGCACGAATTCGTGCACAGGTGGGGCCCCTCGGCCTAGCTGGCGATTGGGCTGATTGGGGCCATCTTGCCCAGTCCCAATCGGGGCCAATTGATGGGGGCCAGCCAGCCGAGGGGAGGGACCGTGGGAGGTTGGCTGTGGGAGCACACTGACCACCAGGGGGCAGCTCCTGCATTGAGCGTCTGCCCCCTGGTGGTCAGTGCATGTCATAGCGACTGGTTGACTGGTCATTTGATTGACCGGTCATAACCATCACTTAGGCTTTTATATATAGATGTAGCTTTTTTAGTCAATAGTCATATATATATATATATATATATTTCATTGATTTCAGAGAGGAAGGGAGAGGGAGAGAGATATAGAAACATCAGTGATGAGAAAGAATCATTGATTGGCTACCTTCTGCATGCCCCCACACTGGGCATCAAGCCTGTAACCCCGGCATGTGCCCTGACCGGAAATCGAACTGGGACCTCCTGGTTCATAGGATGACACTCAACCACTGAGCCACACTGGTGGGGCACAGTGTTATATGTTTCTAAAAGGGAACTTACTATCTATTCAGAAGAATATGGATACTTCCCTGTGTACAAGGTAAAATATGAATATTTTAGAACAAGGATAATTTTATACTGTAACTCATGCTTCTCTTCTGTTTGAAAAATAAAGGAGAGATAACACCAAATTAATACTTAGCCTACTTTGGTATGGATAATGAAGTTTTTATCATTTATTTGTATTTATTTAGGAAAAGAAGATATGCTTCTTAAACAAGGTCAGATGTACATGACAGACTCACAGGTAATACTATTTTTTTAATTAAAAAATTTATTAAAATATTTCAGCCTTTTATAAAAGAGAACAACTTGTATATTTACCAAGAATATATGCATTGGCTATGGTTTTCATCATAAAAAAAGTAAGTTGGTCTTGCATTCTTAATTTTAATAAAAGTAGATATTGCTGTTTCTGGTGCCCCCTAGCGTGTTTTTGATGACAGTGGCTTAAATGAGAGATTTGAGTTACAACTTCATGGTCTTTACAGTAAGCCTGTATTATAGCAGATGGTTAACTCTTCATATTTTTCCATAAAAAAAGGAAGACAGGTATGAATAATTAAAAAGTCATTTGTTTTGACTTTGCAATATAATTTTCCTTGCTTTCAAATATGCTATGTTTTAGAAATTCTCCTCAAAACAAATAAAGCTTCCACGAGGGAGTATTGTCTGATTTTCTTACTTGTTTATCTGTTCCTCACTTTTAGTTTGCAGTAGAAACAAGGTTTACATTCCTAGTACGTCCTATGGACCGTAGAACTGATAAATATTTGAGCTTCAAAGACCTTTTTACATGCCTTCATCTGTGGGCAGAGTGAATTAGTGTACATGATGTCTAAGATCATTTTAAGCTGGAAACTTTCTAAGATTCTAAGTTGAGAGAGTGGATATTAGTCAACTGAATAGTACTGAAGTAGATTAGGTAATATTTAAGCATAATAAAATAAGTATCGGAATTACAAAGCTGTGTAAATAACTTGTTGGTAAATTATAGTAGTCTCAGTCTAAAGATAATTGGTAAGTTGAATGATAATGAGAAGCAAACTGAGGTTGGGAAATTATTTCATATTGTTAATTTTCTTCTTGATCCAGGAGAAGGCAGTGTAGATTGAACTAACAATACTAAAATAGTGGAATGTACTCATAGCACATCACTTTTATCAATGAACTAGAGGCCCGGTGCATGAAATTCATGCACGGGGGTGTGTCCCTCAGCCCGGCCTGTACCCTCTCCAATCCGCCGGGACCCCAGGGATGTCCAACGTCCGGTTTAGGATCGGGCCTAAACTGGCCGTCGGACATCCTCTCACAATCTGGGACTGCTGGCTCCTAACTGCTTGCCTGCCTGATTGCCCCTAACCACTTCTGCCTGCCAGCCTGATCATCCCCTGACCGCTCTCCTGCTGGCCTGATTGATATCTAACTGCTCCCCTGATGGTCTTATCGCATCCAACTGCCCTCCCCTGCCAGCCCGATTGCCACCAACTGTCCTCCCCTGCTGGCCTGGTCACCCCACGCAGCCTGCTGTTCAGTTCTTTGGTCATCCCTCACTTAACCCCCCTCCTGGCCTTGTCCTCCCAAGCAGCCTGCTGTTTGGTCATTACTGTGATGGTGTCCTGGACAATTTGCATATTCCTCTATTATTAGTATAGATTAGTACTTGTAAAGAGTCCTTATTGTAATTGGCAGTATGGGAAAAAATACAAATAAGTTTAATCTTTCATGATTATATATTCTGTTATTTATGAACTGTTTCACTGAGTTTAATTATGTTTCTTTTTTGTCAACACTTAATAGGGGGAACAAGATGTTAATCAAATTTTATAGTAAGATTATATGCAAAGTTCTAATTTATCTCTCTATTTCAGAGAAGAAAACTTGTGGGCTTTTTGGGGGGTTGATTAACATCATTCTCTTGACCACTCTCACACTAGCTAGGTTTATTTTGGTGGTATTTTTATAATTTAAGAACCTTACATTGCAGTTAACAATGAGGGTACTCAGAAGTCAGATATTTTATTAGAAACTAATATCACTTTTCTTCAAGGGTTCTGATGGCTTCAGAATTTGAAGTTCTATGCACATTATGTGCCATAAAACATAGCAGTAATAAATGTGTTTTGTCTGAGTTGATATTCATGTGTGGGGTAGGTATTGTGAATGGGGAAAGAGAAAAAATAGTCTCCAGAGGCCACAACTGTTTTCTTTCTTCTGCTAGAAGTACACTTATGTGAATAGACTTTCAAAATGTCACTGCGTAAGTGTGTATTAGGAAATCATACCCAGAACTGTTTTCTTACTTCACAAATCAGTCCTATATTTTTCCAAAATACTAGTCTGAAACCCTTTGACTACTGATGATGTGGGTACTTTATAAGTATCTTCTTTAGGCTTTTGTGATTGATACCTTTTTGTTTTCCTTTTTTCAGTGTACTTCCACAGGTGTGCCAGCTCATATGCAAAGCAGATCTATGTTACGACCACTGGAGCTGTCCTTACCAAATCAAACTTCATATTCTGAAAACGAAATTTTAAAGAAAGAGTTAGAAACAATGAGAACTTTCTGTGAATCAGCAAAACAGGACCGACTCAAGCTCCAAAATGAACTGGCTCACAAGGTGGCTGAGTGCAAAGCATTAGCATTAGAATGTGAAAGGGTCAAGGAGGACTCAGATGAACAGATAAAGCAATTAGAAGATGCATTAAAAGATGTGCAGAAGAGAATGTATGAGTCAGAAGGGAAAGTCAAACAAATGCAAACTCATTTTCTTGCCCTTAAAGAGCATCTTACAAGTGAAGCAGCTTCAGGGAATCACAGACTAATGGAGGAACTGAAGGATCAGTTGAAAGACATGAAAGCAAAGTATGAAGGCGCTTCAGCAGAAGTGGGAAAATTAAGAAACCAAATCAAACAAAATGAGATGTTAGTAGAAGAGTTTAAGCGGGATGAAGGCAAGCTGGTAGAAGAAAATAAGCGACTGCAGAAGGAATTCAGTATGTGTGAAATGGAGCGAGAGAAGAAAGGGAGAAGGGTCACAGAGATGGAAGGCCAGTTAAAAGAATTGTTAGCAAAGTTGGCCCTTTCCATTCCAAAAGAAAAATTTGAAAACATGAAGAGCTTATTATCGAATGAAGTAAATGAGAAGGCAAAAAAATTAGTTGATATGGAAAGAGAATATGAAAAATCTCTTAGTGAAATTAAACAGTTAAAGCGAGAGCTTGAGAATTTTAAGGCTAAGATTTCTCAGCATGTCAAACCAGAGGAACATGAGCAGCTCAAGAGCAGATTAGAACAAAAGTCAGGAGAACTTGGAAAGAAGGTCACTGAGTTAATATCCAAAAATCAGACCTTACAAAAGGAAATCGAAAAGGCTAATCTGGATAATAAGCTCCTCAACCAGCAAGTACATAACTTAACAACTGAAATGAAAAATCATTACATTCCTTTAAAAGTAAGTGAAGAAATGAAAAAGTCACATGATGTAATTATTGGTGATTTGAATAAAAAGCTTTTAGATGTAACAGAAAAATACACAGAAAAGAAGTTGGAAATGGAGAAATTGCTGATGGAAAATGACAACTTAAATAAAAATGTTAACCGCCTGGAAACTGTGTTCATACCTCCTGAGAAACATGAAAAAGAGATGATGACGCTGAAGTCCAATATAGTTGAACTTAAAAAACAGCTCTCTGAACTTAATAAGAAATGTGGTGAAGACCAAGAGAAAGTATATTCACTCATGTCTGAAAACACCAACTTGAAAAAGACTATGAGTAATCAGTATGTACCAGTTAAAACCCACGAAGAGATTAAAACTGCACTAAGTAGTACATTAGATAAAACTAACAGAGAATTGTTAGATGTGAAGAAAAAATTTGAACATGTAAATAAAGAACTTGTGAAAATAAAAGATGAGAATGAAATATTAAGAAGAAACCTGGAAAATACTCAGAACCAAATGAAAGCTGAGTACATCAGCCTAAGAGAGCATGAGGAAAAGGTGAGTGCTGTCAGTAAGAGCATGAGAAATGTACAGGAGAATAGTGCAGAAATACTGGCCAACTACAAGAAAGGCCAAGAAGAGATTGTGACACTGCATGCTGAAATTGAAGCCCAGAAAAAGGAACTTGACACGATACAAGAATGCATTAAAGTAAAATATGCTCCAATTGCCAGCTTTGAAGAGTGTGAGAAAAAATTTAAGACAATAGAGAAAGAACTAAAAGAACAGTTATCAGAGCAGACACAAAAGTATAATGTCAGGGACGAAGAGACCAAGAAGTGCAAACAAGAGAATGACAAGTTAAAGGAGGAGATTTTCACTCTTCAGAATGATTTAAGGGACAAGAATGTTCTCATTGAGAATTCTCATGAAATGGAAAGAGCATTAAACAGAAAAACAGAAGAGCTGAACAGACAGTTAAAAGACCTGTTACAGAAATACACGGAGGTAAAGAATGAGAAGGAGAAGCTAGTAGAAGAGAATGCCAAACAGACTTCTGACATCCTTACAGCACAGACACTTTTGCAAAAGCAGTATGTTCCATCGGAACAGGTAGAGGCCCTGGAAAAATCTCTTAATGGCACAATTGAGACTCTAAGGGAAGAATTGAAGAATAAGCAAAGGTGTTATGAGGAGGAGCAGCAGACAGTGACCAAGCTGCATCAGTTGCTGGAAAACCAAAAGAACTCTTCTGTGTCCCTGGCAAAGCATTTGCAGATGAAGGAAGCATTTGAGAAAGAAGTTGGAATTATAAAAGCTACCTTGCGAGCCAAGGAAGAAGAAAACCGAAACAAAACTGAAGAAATCTCCAAACTTCAGTCAGAGGTTCAGAATAGTAAACAAGCATTAAAAAAATTAGAGACAAGAGAGGTAGTTGATATGTCTAAATATAAAGCAACAAAAAGTGATTTGGAGACACAGATTTCCAACTTAAATGAAAAGTTGGCCAATCTGAATAAAAAGTATGAAGAAGTATGTGAGGAGGTTTTGCATGCCAAAAAGAAGGGACTGTCTGCAAAAGGTGATAAAGAATTACTACATTTTAGCATTGAGCAAGAAATCAAGGATCAGCAGGAGCGATGCGATAAGTCCTTATCAACAATCACAGAGTTGCAGACAAGAATACAGGAATCTGCTAAGCAAATTGAAGCAAAAGATAATAAGGTAGGCCCTGAGTTATCTTGGTGACTTTGCATTGGAAACCCCAGAGCAGAAAAGAGCAGTATTTTAGCATCCTACAGACAGGTTTACAAAAGCATAGTGACCATTAAATGCTACCTTTCTGTTTGACTACTGATGTGTGAAAAATTTCAGAATTGGAAAAAAAAAATAGTATAGTCACACAAAAATGAAAAGCATTTTGTTTCCTCAGCTGGTACAGCCAAGAATTGAGGAAATATGGGGAGATTCAAGGTTCACGTACCTCATAATGGATCCAGTGGGTTTGGGGTACCTGAAGAATGGTGAAGAGGGGAGGGAAAAAGCTATGTTTCTGGCCTGCAAGAAACCAAGGATGCTAGGGAACACCCCAAACTTAATCTTGGCACTCACCCATATCAGCACGCCAAACTCTCCAGTTGGCTGTACATTCTGTCCCCATATCTTTCTACAGACCTTGCCCAGAATGTGCTGCCCTCCTTTGTACTGAGTCAAATTCTGTTAATTTCTTAATCCTCGTGTCAGCGCTTGTCTTTCCCAAATCCTTCCCTGTCCAATCTAGTCCACAGTAAACTCTTCCTCTTCGAAAATACATGTTTTGTTTTGGCTTTGCCATCCTCTTAAAACATATATGTTACAATGTCAGAATTATGTGGTTGATCTTCCCAACCAGTTTTTAGGAGAAAAACTGTAATTTACCTTTTCTTATCATTCATTCTCATGTTATAATTTGCATGCTAGGTGCTTAACAATATTTGCAGAACTGAGAGTTGCATGAAGTGTTTACTATGAAGATGAGAAATCAGGGACACTGAGTGCAGTTTTATCAGTTCAACAAATAATTGTTAAATGCCTTCTGCATGCCAGGTGCTATGCTCAGTGCTGGGGACACAGCAATGAGTGAAAGTAGACACAGCCCCAGCCCTCCTCAGTGTAGAGATGTAGGTACTGACACCTCTGCTCAGATGATCCAGACTTTAAATGGTTAATGGAAGGTAGTTGTGTATATAATTATATATCATTATAATAGCAAGTTATTAATATCTAGTTATAATTGTTGCCATTAATTGAGCATGTACTGTGTAACAGGCATATCTTTATGATAGCATTTGATTTTTTTAACTATGAAAAATTTTCCCTCTTTCACTGATAATGAAATTAAGGTTTATAAAAAGAAAGGAAATGAGCCAAGCTCACACAGCTAATAAACATCAGATCTAATTTAAAGGCTTAAAGCCTATGCTCTTCCCACTATTCTAAACAGCCTCCCTATTTTTTCCCTCTTTAAGACAAAGTAGTCTAAAATCATATGTTCTTGAAAGGAACAGGACACATAAGTTAATGTTAGATATACATGAGCCACTTTTTTTTTTTTTTTTTACTTTTCAACTTTGTTGGAGAGAATCTCCTCTACCTTTCTATATTTCAGATGACCTGGAATATAGTCTATCTAACTTTATAGGTACTTGTGTGTTATCTAAAAATAAGACTGGGGTCACACTCAAATCTTAGGATATACCTATATTCATTCTTAATTTTGTAATGCTTTTGTAAGGAATTCCTGAGAGAAATATAATTGTATATACTATGTAAATAATATTGTATATACTGTGTAAAAATGTTCATTGTAAATGAGTAATACATGTTTTTCCCACAACTTCTTTCTTTTTTTATAAGATAACTGAGCTGCTTAATGATGTAGAAAGACTAAAACAGGCACTGAATGGCCTTTCACAGCTCACCTATACGAGTGGGAGTCCCAGCAAGAGACAGAGCCAGCTGATTGACACTCTGCAGCACCAAGTGCGGTCCCTGCAGCAGCAGCTGACTGTAAGTACCCCAGGCCCGCAGGGCTTCATGCTGCTGTATGCAGGGTCACGTTAGCTTGTCTGTTTATAAAAGCTTATTTAGAAATCAGATTGATTTGTGGCTGTGTTCAGATCCAAGAAAGTAATCTTTTTTGCTAAAAGTTACTTTCACTAGTGGTATAATATACCTTATTTAGTGCCTACAACACGCCAGGCACTATATTACATATTTTACATACTTTAAACTTTATCTTCATCAAAATCTTTAAAGTTTTATTCCCCCATTTAACATCCTTATTAAGGAAACAAAGATGGAAATACTCAATGCCTGGGGTCATACAGCTAGGATTTAATCCTGAGATTCGCTGACTCCAAATCTGGTAACTGCAGCACATTCTCTAAAGTAATGGTCCACTAAACTAAAGGGAGTTTTTAAATAATCTTCTCTTTATGAGTAAAGATAGGCATTCCTGTGGTTTTATGCTCTATATCATTATCTACACTAATAAAAGAGAAACATGGTAATTGGCGTACGACCGCTACCCTTCCCATTGGCTAATCAGGGAGGTATGCAAATTAACTGACAGCCAAGATGGCGGCCGGCAGCCAGGCAGCTTGAAACTAACATGAGGCTTGCTTCCTTCAGTGACGGAGGAAACCAACGTTCCCCGCCTGCCTTGCAGGCCTCTGAGCCTGCAGTTTGAACATTGTAACAAACATAGAAGCTAAAAAAAAACCCAGAAACCAGCTTTCAGCGAGCTGGGATCTCAGAGCTGGAGTTATACACTGTTTTGAACCGAAACAAACCAGATACCTACTTTCAGCAGCGGAGGCCTAAGAGCTGGAGCCTCAGAGCTAAAGCTGGCCCAGAATAAAAAAAAGAAAAAAGAAAAAAAGGAGAGGTTGGGAGCTTCCGTCACCCGCCAGCCTGAAAACAGCCCTCAGCCCCTCACCCAGACTGGCCAGGCACCCCAGTGGGGACCCCCACCCTGAAGGGGGTGTGACCAGCTGCAAACAGCCATCATCCCCTCATCCAGGCTGACCAGGCACCCCAGTGGGGACCCCAACCCTGAAGGGTGTGTGACCAGCT
>NW_005362075.1:621584-622678 GCF_000412655.1 Myotis brandtii
GTCCCAGACTGTGAGAGGGCACAGGCCGGGCTGAGGGACCCCTCCTTCCCCCCGAGTGCACAAATTTTTGTGCACCGGGCCTCTAGTATATTAAAATAAAATATCTGGATATGTATATCCATATAGGTACCTATATCCTTATAAATACCTATATGGATATTTATATCTCCTTTCTATATTAAAGGAAATATCTGGATTTAAAAGCTGAAGATGGGAGCTCAGTTCTAAGCCCTGCCATTTAAAAGCAAGTGACATGAGCCCTAGCTGATTTGGCTCAGTAGATACAGTGTTGGCCTGCGGACTGAAGGGTCCTGGGTTCGATTCCAGTCAAGGGCACATGCCGGGGTTGCGGGCTTGATCCCCAATGTGGGGTGTATAGGAGACAGCCAATCAATGATTCTCATCATTGATGTTTCTATCTCTCTCTCCATCTTCCTTCCTCTTTGAAATCAATAAAAATATATTTTAAAATATAATAATAAAAGCAAGTGACATTAAACATTTCCCTTAACACTTGGCTTCTTCATCCATAATTGGATAATTAAAAACTGATTACTTGTTTGTTTGCTGTTTAATTGAACGAGCTAATATAATATGCATGGAAATGCTAAGTAAAACATAGCGTAATCAAATGTAAATTGTTGCTAATATTTTCCTATTCTATAGGTATTTGTTATGAATTGTTTTTGAATAGAAGAAAGTTGTGTTTTTTTTTTTTAAATTTTCATTTTTATAACACTATTGGCCTATAGCAGTTTGTCAGAATTGCTTATTTGGATCTTATCAAAGGGATATGGTAGTCTCTTGAGTAATTGGAAGTATTTATTATTAACTAGAAGCCCAGCGTGCGAAATCACACAGCCCCGCCCACTTGCGGCCTCACCGCGCACACGCAGCCCTGCCCACCCTGCTCGTCTTTGGTTGTTATGGCGTTAGGGCCACAGGCCTTTTATAATATAGACTAGAGGCCCGGTGCACAAAAATTTGTGCACTGGGGGAGGTATCCCTCAGCCCCACTTGTGCCCTCTCACAGTCTGGGACCCCTCGGGAGATAATGACCCAGGTGGCAGAGGGCAGGCCCAATCCCTAGGTGC
>NW_005362075.1:623322-633890 GCF_000412655.1 Myotis brandtii
TGAGGGGATGATGGCTGTTTGCAACTGGTCACACCCCCTTCAGGTTGGGGGTCCCCACTGGGGTGCCTGGCCAGTCTGGGTGAGGGGCTGAGGGCCGTTTTCAGGCTGGCGGGTGACTGAAGCTCCCAACCTCTCTCTTATTTCTTTTTTCTTTTTTATTCTGGGATTTCTTTACCTTCTATGGCTGTCACTGGAGCTGAGAGCCGTCTTTAGCTCTGAGGCTCAGCTCCAGCTTGAGGCCTCGGCTGCTGAAAGCAGGTTTCTGGCCTTTGTTTACCTTCTGTATTTGAAACTTTGTTGTGACTCCACCTCTGAGATCCTGGCTGACTGAAAGCAGGTTTCTGGGGTTTTGTTTAGCTTCTATATTTGTAACAATGTTTCTTAGAGAGCAGCTGAGAGGCCGGCAAGGCAGGCGGGGAACCTGGCTTCCTCCGTCACTGGAGCAAGCAAGCCTCCCTGTTCGAGTCAGCTGGCTGGCTGCCGGCCGCCATCTTGGTTGAAAGTTAATTTGCATATCTCACTGATTAGCCAATGGGAAGGGTAGCGAAGTTATGGCTAATTACCATGTTTCTCTTTTATTAGATAGGATTATGTTCATTACACTGTGCTAAACTCTGCCAGGGACAAAGAAAGCATACAGTTCTTGTCCCGAGGAGTTATGGGTAGTTATGAGGCAAAATATAGATCCAACAAAAGTAAAATAACATGGCAAAAATACCAAATATAGAATTGTGAATACAGTCCCAGATTCTAAGTGATAATTAAGTCCCAGGAAGGAAAGATTACTGGTATGGTAGGAGCTAATTTAAAAAAGGAAAGGACTAACTGGCCTGAACTTGTAAGGCAGGTGGTGTTTGAGAGGAAAACACAATCTTCCAGGCAAAGGCAATAGTGTGAAGCAGCCATGGAGGAGGAATGCAAGTGGCACGCCCCAGGCAGTGCAAGGCCCATCAGCCTGGCTTGTACCAGGAGCTATCTTTACAGCCAAATCGTGGAGACTGTTGAGAGCCAAGCTGATGAATTTGGATTCTCTCTTGTATGTACTGAGGTGACACCCAAGATTTTTAAGCCAAAAGGATATGAGGAAAGAGCTGTCTCTACCTTCAAAGCTTGATAGGGAGTCAGATTTAGAGATGGGAACAAGATGAGAAGCTTTTGCAGTCATCTAAAGTGTAAGTTGATAAGTGTCTGGATTATTTTGTGACATTAGATGTCACCTAAGAAAATCATTTCATGTGACCTAGGATAAGTAGAATTGCTTTCACTACGAATATTCCCACACATTCATGAGAAAAGTTCATACTATTGTTATGCTGTGAAATTTTGCATGTGGTCGGTCCAAGGTGGTTTGTTACAAAAAGCACCAGGAGCATTTTAATAATACTGCTGTTTTGTAGCCTCAAGCCCAAGGACAGCAGTATCATAAGCCTCATGTGTTTGAAAACATGAATGCTGACATTCTGCTCTGCCCTTCTTCCCACATTTCTAGGATGCCCACAGACAGCACCAAGAAGTAATTGCAATTTATCGGACACACCTTCTTAGTGCCGCACAGGTAAAGAACTGTTTCTCCTTTGGAAAGGATATTATTTTAGATAAAATAAATTTTTCATGTTCAAGTAAATTTATGTGAAAATCATGTTTAAAGTAGTTGAACCCCATATGCTTATTTAAAAACAATTGTGTTTCTTTTAATCATGGCTTGCATATCTCCCAGAGAAATTTACAAAGCTATATGGCAACACACCATCTTAAACTTAATGTTATCTCCATCTGCTTGTCACTCATTTTATAGACAGTTTGGCAACATATGATGGCAGCACACATTGATGCTACTGCTAGCTGAGATGATGCCTTGACAGCCACACATGGCTGTCACCAAAAAAGGAGAGTGGAAAAGACATCATTGTTTCTTGGTAGCTTGGGAGTATTTCTTTGAAATGTAGAGAACACTATAAAAGTACAAAAATGACGAGTAAGGTGTGCACAGAATTGTAATAATTTAAGGGAAAAAGTTGGTTCTGTTAGAAGATTATCAATAATATTTACTTATTGAGCCTTAAACTCAGTCAAGTATAAGATTAAGAATTTTCTTCTTTGCCCTAACCAGTTTGGCTCAGCGGATAGAACGTGGGCCTGCTGACTGAAAGGTCCCAGGTTCGATTCCGCTCAAGGGCATATACCTTGGTTGCAGGCACATCCCCAGTAGGAGGTGTGCAGGAGGCAGCTGATCGATGTTTCTCTCTCATCGATGTTTCTAACTCTCTATTCCTCTCCCTTCCTCTCTGTAAAAAATCAATAAAATAAAATAAATAAAATAAAATAGAATGCCCTTCTTTTAGATGTGTAATGAGAAAGCTGTTGTTGGTTTTGGGGTTTGTTTTTTTTTTAATAAGACCAAGAAAATGTTTAACATATGAAGGATGTTATATTTAATGTTCTTCAGAAACCTTATGATCAGCATCTCCAAAGTTCTCAGAATAGATTTTTCAGGAAGATGTCCTAAAGGAGACAATATTAGAATAGCAAGTGAGATATAAGAGGATTGTTTACGATTTGAAGTGTGTCAGGCTGCATGGTTAAAAGAAAAAGCATAGCTTGTTGAGAGAAAACTTCAAAGAAAGGTCTTTTTTTAAAAAGAACTAGGTAAAATAATCAAAAGGAAGAAACTATGATATCAAATTCTTAACATAAAAAAGCTGGCCTGTTCTATAAGAGATGAATGGGAAACCAACGGAAAAGAATGAATCGGTATGATGAAAGAAAATATCTTGGGCTACTTTTTTTTTAGTAGGTAAAAGATAGGCCGGGATTGGGAAGTATATTGCAGTTATTAGAGAACACTGTTGAGGGACCATGAATGGGAAGTTTAGGAGGGGAAATAGTAGAAGAGTTCAGATCTGTATTAGAGAGGGTGAGGAACTCACTCAGCTCTGATATTGGCCAACGGAGGAAGAGTGTGCTTTCCCGAATGACACTGTAAACTAACAAACTTTTCAACTTTGAATGTATGCTTCTGAAATTATTTTCTACTGACTCCTAATTAAACATAACAAAAGCAGTTGGCATCTGAAATAGTCTTGCCTTCTGGCATCATAAAGTTAACTAAGAAATTCAGTTTAGTCAACTATGGATAATGTTTGAAATTTAAACATCCTGCTGTTATAGAAACAAATTTCAGAAAGAAAATTTTTTGTATAAATAGGAAGCGTTATGCTGAAACCTATTCAAGTGCTCCAGCAAAGAAAAAGAAGGAGGAGCTGTAATAAGCCCACCACATTGACTTGCATTTATTCAACCCTCTTGCCCTCTTTTTAAGTTTAAAGTGTTTCTAAATATGAATGGCTAATGTTTGTGTATAAAGATCTCAACCTCACCAGTAATGGGGAAAATGCAAATAGCAAGAAGATACCATTTTTCTCTTATGGGATTGGCAGATATTAACTGAGATGGTGGACTATAACATTGGTCTGGGTGTTGTGGGAAATGGGCATTTATACCCTGTTGGTAGGAGTGTAAATTGTTATAATCTCTATAGAAGGAAATTTTATAGTACTTAGCAAAATTGAAAATTGAGCTTGCTTTTTGACCCATCAATTTGTCTTCTAGGAATCTGCTCATAAGATTGGAAACACCTTTAAGTGCCCATTATTGGGGGAATGGGTAAAAAAATTACGATTCATCCACACAGTGGGATATCCTATATAATAAAAGAGAAACATGTAAATTGACCATCCCTCTGCTACACTCACCAGCCAATCAGGAGTGAGTATGCAAATTAACCCACCAGCTTTGTCGGGTTAATTTGCATACACAGGCGCCGGGCGAGAGCAGAGAGGGAGAGCTTGGCAGAGTGGGAGGCCATGGGACAGAGACAGAGCAGGAAGGGAAAACCAAGATCCCGGGGAGCACCAGCAATTCTGGGAATAGTAGTTTTGGTGGCAGACGGATCTCCTAGATACTAGAGCAAAGTGAGCCTGGAGCAAGTTACTGTTGCGGTGGGGAATGGAGGGAAAGCAAAGGTGAGAGACATAAGTAAAATCAGAGTGTCTAGGAAAAATTAAAGGGAAGATATCCTAAAACTTCCAGGAAATCTCCACCAATGAAGCAAAGAAAAAAAAATGCCTCTATTATTCTGTGAGCAACAAATCAAACTGATTTGGATCTCAGACAATTCGTTCATATGATTGCAAAGACAGACAGAAACTCCCAGAATGGAGAGCGCTCCCCTGAGGGCTCCCAGATTGGAGAGGGTGCAGGTCGGGCTGAGAGACCCCCACACCCCCCAGTGCACGAATGTCGTGCACCGGGCCTCTAGTTATATAATATTTTTAAATAGTTAGGCATATAACTTGGGATAGATTTCTATGACACTAGGTGAAAAGGCAAGTTGAAAAATTATATGTATGATTTTATTTACGTAAAATATGGGGATTTTTCATTAATTACTTCTCTCATTTTAAAAAAAACTCTCAACAGGAGCAAAAATAAAAATTTCCTTGTAGTTTACTTTGCTCATTTATAACTCATGCTGTCCCTTATTATCCGAGCTGTTATAGGAGAGATGTGTGCCCATCTGTTTTCTAATAATAGATGTTAAGAGCAACTGGTGAGCACTACGGTTTTTTAAAATATTATTATTTCAATCTTCACCTGAGTACATGCTTAGAGAGAAAAAGGAAGAGAAAGAAGGGATGTAGGGGAGAGAGAAACATCAATTGGCTGCCTTTCATAAGTGATTCCACCCAGGTATGTGCCCTTTCGATGCACAGGATGACACTCAACTAACTGAGCCACTCTGGCTGGGCAGTGAGCACTACTTTTAAATTGAGTTTTAAAAATTCCAGTGTATTTTCCAATAAATCCTTCAGGCTATAATCAAGGTAATGAGGATTTGGCCTTTGTCTTTAGTAAGAATTATTGTGTAAATGAAGATGACATAAAATATTTCTCTTCTTTCTTCTTTGTCTCAAGGGTCACATGGATGAAGATGTGCAGGCAGCCTTACTCCAGATTATACAGATGCGGCAGGGGCTTGTATGCTAGTGGTCGGTGCTGACCCACCAGTGTCTGCTTCGCCAGCTGGTGGTGAACATTCTGTTGCAATTGCATGGCCTTTCTGGGCCTTCCTGTTCTAGTATAAATGAAATAAAATGTATTTTTTTTTCCATCAGTAGGTTTTAAAAAATTAAATGAATATGTTACTGAGTTTTTCAGTATCAATTCAAATCTTATATTCCATATATGTTAATTTTACAGTTAGGCAAACAGCATAACACTTTGCCTTGGACTGGCCACATACTTTTAAACTGTGGAGTCCCTAATAACACATGAGCCATCTGAATGGGTTGAAGAGGGGTTAGGCTGAAAAATTGTTTAAAGATTTCTCTCAGAGAAATTGATTTGGTCAATGGCCACTTTAAATTGATCAAAAGATCTTTCAGATCTTTGGTCTGAGCCATGAGACCTAATGCAGTTTCAAGGAATGCATTATAACTTGGCTGGCCAAGTTGTGTTTTTTATTGAAGTAACTTAATGATTGCCTTTGACTTCTTTTGGAGGTACAATTTTTCTTCTTCTTTACACTAGTAACTTTTATGCCTTTTAAAATAATTTTTTTTTCATGCTGGTTTGCAGTGCTAAATTACATTTAGATTAAGAACAGGCCAGGGTGGACTATATCAGGAATTTATAATAAAATTGCCTCATAATTTCCACAACAGTATCTTAATTTTCATTGTGATGACTTTTCTTCCTTCAGTATTTAGAGAAGTATAAATGCTATGCTAGATTTTTCAGTGTCGAAAAATTTAGACTTTTTTAGTTACTTTGACATTTGCTACTATAGTAACCAAGCACTTATTATACATGCATCCTCCAAATGTTTGTACTTATTTATAGGAAAATTGCACTAATGAGGTTAATAATGTGAAATGCAGCTTTCTTGCAAAATTAGCATGAGAGAATTGGTTTTAGAAAACAGGTCTTTAAGATTTTAGACAAAAATACAATAATATAGTAAACTTTAAGAATATAGATAGAAAATAATAAAATTGGACATGTTTATAGTAAATACTTTGTTGTAGCCAACCATTTTTATTAACTACATCTCATTAGAGAGTTTATATGTTTATATGTTTTGTTATTTTTATTAATTTTTTTATCATTGAAATTGAAAATTACTAATTTGACTGTTAGCAAATAAACTGAGCAAATTATTTCCACCAACATTTTTTAAATTGCAAAATGTGCCTTAGCAATAATAATCTTTGAACATCCTCAATCAGACTTTTGATCCCATTTTTGTATAATAACAAGGACACATGACTATCAAAATAGCTTTTCCCACCAAAGAAGAAGTCCTCGTATTTCTTAGTGTAGAAACAACAGTGAAAAGTCAGAATTGGATTTATTCTTAATTCTTTAGGTAGATATACACAGTTTACATAAGCAATATAAAAAGCAATGTTCTTTTTATATTTAATATGTTCTACAGCATGGGTTCTGTTTCATGAGTATTATGTCACCTACTGAAGCTCTGGAGTGGAGAAAGTTCTTAACTGAATAGTTACATTTTAGTGCTGTATTTTCCGTACTAGGGGTGAGAAGGGAACCTTATGTATATTTTATTTTGTCTTCAGCCATCAATAAAACGTTTTCTGTGAAATAATGTTTTGAGCATCCTTTTAAGTAAACAAGTCCATTTGCTATCCTTAGAGAATTTGGTGTAGAGAACAATGGTTTCCAAAGAACAGATGGTGATATCCATCTTCAGTTACTATGTAGAATAAAGGGAGTTTCAAGTAACCTTGAATTCATCCCATCCTCTCATTCATTCACCTTTCAATATTAAAGGCAGAGACTGCATTTACAATACTGAAGGCTAAAGTTTTTAGATAGTAAACAAGTGGAACATAGATAATGAGTGATGCTGGTGTCTGCTGTCCTGTGTTCAGAGAGACTATGGGGGCTGAACTTCTGGCCAGGAGGAAGGATGCTGGGTTGCTGTCTAAGAAGTGAGTGCGCTCTAAAAAAATCACTGCAATCCTGTGGGAGTGCAGTCCTTTGTTGAAAGCTTTATTACTATTCCATTGTATAGCCCTTTTTTTCCACTCCTGATTCATCAGAAAAGAGGATCTGTGTTATAAAGAACTATTAACATAAAATCAAATATTCATCTAATGAACATCTTAAATTTTCATATTATAGTCACTAATCACTCGCTATACCTGTGCTGTCCTATAACTAATTTAATCTTTCGTATGGCTTGTTTTTTGTTTTAACCTTTTGGTCCCAACCAAACGTTATACAATTCAAGATGTTCTGTTATTCTAAATGCATGGGATTATTTCTGCTTAAAAAATCTTGCAGCTTTAGAACATGAGCACTTGTTTCCTCCAGTGTTACCAGCTGTCTGCTAACAAGGACCTAAACATGTTCTCAGACACACACTTCTTACCTATCTGAAGAGCCCATGTTCTTGATTCACTTGTTTCAAAGTATATAGAATAGGGTAGAGTTTTAAATGAACTGTTGGTGTCCATGATGACTGCTTACACTGATGCCTAGCATTAGCTAGCAGGAGTTACAAGCATCTTTTGATGTCTGCTTCACAGTGGAGGAAAATGACTTCTTACTGCCTCTTTATTTTCCTCATCACTGGATTCTTCAACCTTATGATCTTTTTTCCTCTTACATGGTCTGTGCATCAAAGTAATGGCACTACCTCTGGCTCTAAAATAAGGATTGAAAGAGGGTTGCCTGTGATGAGCATGCAGAGTGTGGTTGCACATGTCTGGCAGAGCAAAGGAACCTAGACCTTACTCTTGGCTACTAAATATTTTGAGTAATTTTTCCTTTTTTCAGAAAGGAAAAAACGAATGGCACCATAAAATATATCATGTACAGACTACACCATGCACAAAATAAAAAATGAAAAAAATGGGAATTCCTGCTCTTGTTTCATTCAATGTCCTTGACCATACTGGATCTGACATTTGTTGTTGGAAATTCTTTCCCATGTTGTGGACCTTGGCTATTTGAAACAGCCTCTTCTGGGTAGATATTAATCTGCTTCTTACCATAGCTTCTGTTTCTTATTGCACACTAGAGGCCTGGTGCACGAAATAAGTGCGGGGGGCGGGGGGGGGGGCGGTTTCTCAGCCCGGCCTGCACCCTCTCGCAATGTGGGACCCCTTGGGGGATATCCAACTGCTGGTGTAAGCCCGATCCCAACCCCTGCAGGATTAGGCCTAAACCAGAAGTCAGACTTCCTTCTCGCAATCTGGGACTGCTGACTCCTAACTGCTCGCCTGCCTGCCTGATCACCTCTAACTGCCTCTGCCTGCCTGATGCCCCTAACCACTTGTCTGCCTGCCTGATTGCCCCTACCACCTCTGCCTCGGCCCCTGCCGCTGCGGCTTCATCCGGAAGGACGTCCAGAAGATCGTTCGGCTGTCTGGTCTAATTAGCATATTATGCTTTTATTATTATAGACTAGAGGCCCAGTGCATGAAAATTCATGCACTGGAGGAGGGGTCCCTCAGCCCGGCCTGCCCCCTCTCACAGTCTGGGAGCCCTCAGGGGCGGGAGGCGACCTGGCGATCAGGGGAAGGCGACGCCTCATCACACCTCTGCTGCTGCCACTGCCGGCAGTGCAAGCCTCAGGCGGTTGGGCGGCTGTGGGGGCTGAGGGGACTGGGAGACTCCGGAGGCAGGCGCAGGGAGCTGAGGGGACTGGACGCTGCCATGTTGGAGGGCATGACAGTCAATTAGCATATTCCCTCATTATTGGCTGTGGGCGCCACCATCTTTTGTGACTGCATGAGGGTTAATTAGCATATTCCCCCTTTATTAGATAGGATAGGGGCTTTTGGCTGACAGACATGAATGCAGAGGTTTAAAAAAGATGAAGCTACAGCAGAGATGGCATTCCAGTGAGACTCCCTGGGCAGTGAGAACATTGGCATTTAGCATAATTGGGCATGTGGCATCTCTTATGCATTAGAGGGCATTTTCATTATTTATGCTTGCATGAACAAACATTGGTGATGAATGAATTCAACCAAAGAGAGAAGGTTACAAAAGTGTCATATTTACTAAATGAAAAAACAACAACAATTTTGTGTGTGTGTATGTGTGTACCTACATATATTCCATTCAGTGAAATAGACGAGACATCAATAAAAATATGTCCCTGATAACTGATATTTAGAATCAAATTGTACTTAATGGGCCCGATTTTTATTTTATATTTTAAACAGGTTTGCAATTTTTTTTTTTTTTGAGATAGCAGTCCTGGGAATATCCTGAATTCAGGAAAGAGTTTAGAGAGGTTATTGCCTTCTTAATAATTTAGAGCTTCTATTACTCTGCCAAGTCAGAAGATTAACATTTAATAGAAAAAAATTACATATCTATAATTCAGTCACAGCTATTAGATCAGATGGATTTCACATTAAGTAAAAAAGATGTTGAGCATTTAAGGACCATTAAACTACAGGACTCTTTTATTGGGTTTTAAGGCCTCTGAGCCTGGGTCCTGCTGCAAGGAGTATTTATTTTATATATATAGGATGCATTAAGGGTGGGGAAAGGGCATGCATTTTAAAAGAAAATAGGCCATGAAAAAGTGTCATTTTCCACATTGTGAACAGCTACCATATAGGTTCAGCCTTATTTTATAATAATTAGTTTTATGCATCATTAAGTTGCTTTCTTACAAGCTAGCAGAATATGGTGAAGGCCACTTTAAAAGTGGTACCTGTAGGGAATCCAAGTAACCTGGAACCCTCTGGTGATATTTCATTTCGAGAAACCACATTTCTAATAGTTCCCAGATCACTCTACCTTGTAAAGAATTCGAGTTTGAAAATGCCTTCTCCTGTGGTCCTTAAAGACCATGGAGGAGGGCACTTAAGGAGGAGGTGTTACTTCTAATAAGTGTCTGCTTTTCTCTAGTGATACCCAAATGATCAAGGACGGACTGGAATTCCACACTGAGGACAACCACTCGCTGGTGGGGAGAACATCTGTGCCATTCTGTTTAATAAGTGCTAGTAACACACTTTTCATAGTTGTAGTTAAAACATGACAAGCAATAACTTTCCTTATTATTTACCCACTAGAGGCCCAGTGCACGAAAATTCGTGCACTCAGGAGGTCCCTCAGCCTGGCCTGTGCCCTCTCGCAGTCCAAGACCCCTCGGGGGAGGTCCCCCTGTTGGCTTAGGCCCACTTCGGGCCTAAGCTGGCAGTCTGACATCCCTCTGGCAGCCCGGGAGCCCTAGATGGATGTCCGCTTAAGCCACAGTCAGACATCATTAGCGCTGCTGAGGAGGCAGGAGAGGTTTCTGCCACAGCCGCCGCATTCGCAGCCATCATCCCGGCTTGTGGCTGAGTGGAGCTCCCCCTGTGGGAGCGCACTGACTACCCGGGGACAGCTCCTGCATTGAGCGTCTGCGCCTTGGTGGTCAGTCGTGTCATAGCGACCAGTCGTTCCCTGTAGTTCCACTGTTAGGGTCAATTTGCATATTACCCTTTTATTATATAGGACTAGAGGCCCAGTGC
>NW_005362075.1:634025-660555 GCF_000412655.1 Myotis brandtii
TCAGCCCAGCCTGTGCCCTCTCACAGTCTGGAACCCCTCGGGGATGACCACCTGCTGGTTTAGGCCCGTAAGCTGGCATTCAAACATCCCTCTGGCAGCCCGGGAGCCCTTGGGGGATGTCCACTTGCCAGCAGGGAGTAGGCCTAAGCTGCAGTCAGACATCCTTAGCGCTGCTGAGGAAGCAGGAGAGGCTCCCGCCACCACTGCTGTGCTGGCAGCCGTCAGCCTGGCTTGTGGCTAAGCAGAGCTCCCGCTGTGGGAGCACACTGACCACCAGGGGGCAGCTCCTGCATTGAGCGTCTGGTCCGTGGTGGCCAGTGTGTGTCATAGTGACCAGTCATTCCCAGTAATTCTGCTGTTAGGGTCAATTTGCATATTATCTTTTTATTATATAGGATAGAGACCTGGTGTATGGAGTGGGGGCGGCTGGTTTGCCCTGAAGGGTGTCCCGGATCAGGGTGGGGGTCCCGCTGGGGTGCCTGGTCAGCCTGGGTGAGGGGCTGATGGCTGTTTGCAGGCTGGTCAAGCCCCCCACAATAGGGATCCTCACCCCATGGAGGTTTGGCCAGCCTGGGTGAGAGGCTGATGGTTGTTTTCAGGCTGGCCACAGTCCCTTTAGGGTGGGGAGTCCCCACTGGGGTGCCTGGCCAGTCTCGGTGAGGGGCTGAGGGCTGTTTTCAGGCTGGCCACAGTCCCTTTAGGGTGGGGAGTCCCCACTGGGGTGCCTGGCCAGTCTCGGTGAGGGGCTGAGGGCTGTTTTCAGGCTGGCCACAGTCCCTTTAGGGTGGGGAGTCCCCACTGGGGTGCCTGGCCAGTCTCGGTGAGGGGCTGAGGGCTGTTTTCAGGCTGGCCACAGTCCCTTTAGGGTGGGGAGTCCCCACTGGGGTGCCTGGCCAGT
The DNA here is from genome assembly GCF_000412655.1 of Myotis brandtii. Taxonomy (NCBI): domain Eukaryota; kingdom Metazoa; phylum Chordata; class Mammalia; order Chiroptera; family Vespertilionidae; genus Myotis; species Myotis brandtii. Next base: position 634,924 of record NW_005362075.1, read on the forward strand.
CTCGGTGAGGGGCTGAGGGCTGTTTTCAGGCTGGCCAAGCCCCCCTGGCGACAGAAGCTCCCAGCCTCTCCATTTTTTCTTTTTCTTTTTTTTATTCTGGGATTTATTTACCTTCTATAATTGAAACTCTGTTGCTTTGAGTGCAGCTCAGAGCCGGCCACGGCAGGCGGGAAGCTTGGCTTCCTCCATCATTGGGGCAACCAAACCTCCTGCTTGCTCCAGCTCCGTGGCTGCCGGCCACCATTTTGGTTGGGTTAATTTGCATATAGTCGCTCTGATTGGCTGGTGGGCGCGGCTTAAGGTCTAGCAAAGGTATCGTCAATTTGCATGTTTGTCTTTTATTAGTGTAGATACCTCCTGTCCCATTCCCACTTCCAAAAACAGGATGAGTTTCATGTAGGAGTATAAAAGCAAATACACTCAGGGAGCATGTGGGAAAGGAATGGAATTAATATAATTTGTAACTTTTTTCCCTACAATGTCCAAACAAACTGATTTTCTTTCTTGCTATTATAGGCTTTTTTAAATTGCCTCGAACTAAAGTGGCACCTTATGGGCCACCTCAGAAATCCTCTTCAGGATTTAAAAATGAAGCCAATTCACATTCAGAGTATTCTTGCTAAAATCTGTTGAGTCAAAATAAAAATGACTGCTACTTAAATTTTCTTCTCATTGTTGTCGCTAAAAACATTGTCTCACAGGAGTTTCAAGTTGCCATATATGGACAATGGACAATTATAAGCTTTGTGGAAATGAAGAGGGGGAACCTTCCAGGACTGCAAGCACAGCCCTCAAGTTTGAAGTGCATCTGCCTCAATCAAATAAAGGGGAACTATTTCCTGGCTTGGAGGCTTTTTTATCTTTTTAAAGTGAATTATTCCAGTTGGCCTTAATCCCTAAGCAATATAGCTCTTTTAAAACCATCTCTGTTCTTTCACACCAATTGACCCTTTAAGAAATTCTCCCAGCTTCTGTTAGTCTAAGTCTAAATATATCTGTTAGAGTTGAAAGCGTTTAAGAGGATTTGCAATCTGTGATTATTCAAATACTATTCATTGTCAATATTTTTGCTGTGCCACAGCCAATCTTGTTATTATAAGGTACATAGCCTCTTAACGTCAGCTAAGCCCAAATACATCACAGCAATTGGGATAACTGGAAGGAGGGCTTTTCTCTGACTCCGTGCTGCCATCTGCACAGCTTGCTGTGTGGTTATGAACATCAGGAAGAATTTCTTAATAAGCTCTTGCTCTCCTTCTAGACCCTTTTGGGCAAGTTCAGCCTCTATGTTCTCTAAATAAAGAGCAGTTACCAGGACAACAGAATTTGAGGAAGATTTCATTGTGATCTGATATCTAACGAGAATAAGGAGCTGGTGCCTTGATTTTATATTCTAGGTTCCCAAGCAAATGTCAATATGTATATTTAGTGTTTTTGCCCTACCTTGTTGCAGAATGAATTTTAAGGGGGCTTGCAGGTTTTTCTTAATATGGGAGAGGAGAAGGAGGAGGTAAATACCAAAAGGAGAGGAAAAACAGGCAGCAGCTTGGGATGCAGAAAGCATGCCATGAACACCAAAATATCCTGTTTAGTTTTTGGTAGCCGACCTCAATTTGAATCAACTTGCTGGCAATCAGTGCAAGGAAGAGAACATCAATCATGTGAGGCACAGCATCTGCTAGGAAGAGCACAGTTATTCCTGGTTCTGAGGCCGGCCAGCCCCCGCACCCCCATGTGGCTACAGCACATCAGTGGAGGCACTCCTCACACAAGTGTGCACTCCCTCCAGGACACATGCATCTTCCCAAGTGCTGTCGGCCTTGATGATAAGAAAGGAACACTTTTTAAATAACCTTTATATTTAGGACTAATTTGTAGCCTCTGAGATCACTGAACCAGAGTAATAGTATGTACATTTTGGGTCCATAAGGAAGAATTCTTTTTTTTTCCTCTTGCCTTACTCTTGGTCTTCAGATGTTTCAAACAAATTTTTTAAGTAGATGTCTGTCTCTGGCAGTTTCTGCCTTCCTTTCTCTCTTTATGCATTCAATTTCTGTGCCCCTTCAGACCTCCTATGCTGTTACCATTTCCCCCATTTTTGCACCCCTACCCCCATCTGGGCCTGCCCTGAGCTTCTGTTTTCCCTCATTGCCCTCACCTCCATTACAAGACAGAAAATGATGTAGCTTTCTGAAGCAGGAGTTAAAAACCAGTTGACCAAATTAATTTACACCAGTTGTAAATTATAACGTTAACTTTTACAAATGAATTTTCATTTTAAAAAAGCATGTTTAACCCTCAATGTATTAATCAGCAGAGACTCTTAGGAAGAATAATAAACTTAAGAGAAAATCATATTTTAAGGGGAAAGAAGATAATTTACAACAAGTGGAGGCATCATTTCTGCCTGAATTTTGCTCACCCTGTCTTCACAATTCCAGCTTTTCACAGATTCCTCCTGCTATATTTCTGATGAAACTTTAAAAAAAAATGTATTATATAGTCAACTATTATCTTTTTGTTGTTGTTAATACTCAACTTTTTGGAGAGTGAGAGTGGAAGGGAGGGGAGGAGGGGAGAGAGAGAGAGGAATAGTGATGTGAGAGAGAGACATGGATCAATTGGTTGCCTCCTACATACGCCCTGATGGGGGCCCAGGATCAAGCCTGCAACCCCGGTACATGCCCTTGGCCCTTTGGTGCATGGATCAACACTCTAACTGCTGAGCAACATCAGCCAGGGCTGTATTCCTTTCTTGACCACCCAGCATAGGAACCACTTTTCTATGTTTAGGGAATCCTCTGCCTTACCAGTCTTTTTATTTCATAGAAAATAATTGCAGTTTATTAAAAGTTGCAAGCATGCCAACATAAAGACAAAGTTTTCCATTTGATGTTTCTATTCCATTCACCTGGAATGCCTTTGGGTTCCCTCCTGAGAACTACCTGTCCAGTTTTCTCTTTCTGTGAGTTCATTATTGGTATATAAAAGTGCTATAGATTTCTGAGTATTAATTTTGTGTCCTGCTACATTGCTGAATTCATTTATTAAATCTAGCAGTTTTTCTATGGAGTCTTTAGGGTTTTCTATGTACAATATCATGTCATCTGCAAATAAGGACAGTTTTACTTCTTCTTTTCCAATTTGGATGCCTTTTATTTCTACTTCTTGTCTGATTGCTATGGCTAGCACTTCCAGTACTATGTCAAACAGGAGTGGTGAAAGTGAGCATCCCTGTCTTGTTCCTGTTTTTAGGGGAAATGATTTTAGTATTTGCCCATTGGGTATGATGTTGCTATAGGTGGGACAATGGAAACTAACGAGAAAATAAACAAATGGGACTACATCAAAATAATGCGATTCTACACTACAAAAGTAACGATCAACAAAATAACAAGAGAGCCCACTGCATGGGAGAACATATTTGATAATGTTATCTCCGATAAGGGTTTAATCTCCAAAATTTATAGAGAACTCATACAACTTAACAAAAGGAAGATAAACAATCCAATCAAAAAAATGAGCAAAGGATCTAAACAGACACTTTTTGAAAGAAGACATACAGAAGGCCAAGAGACATATGAAAACATGCTCAAAAGTCACTAATCATCCAAGAGATGCAAATCAAAATGACAATGAGGTACCATCTCACACCTGTCAGAATGGCTACCATCAATAATCAACAAATGACAAGCGCTGGCGAGGATGTGGAGAGAAAGGAACCCTCTTGCACTGCTGGTGGGAATGCAGACTGGTGCAGCCACTGTGGAGAACAGTATGGAGTTATCTCAAAAAATTAAAAATGGAACTCCCATTTGACCCAGTCATCCCACTTCTAGGACTATATCCCAAGAAACCAGAAACACCATTCAGAAAGAATATATGCACCCCTATGTTCATAGCAACACAATTTGTAATAACCAAGATTTGGAAACAGCCTAAGTGCCCATCAGCAGATGAGTGGATTAAAAAACTGTGGGACATCTACACAATGGAATACTATGTTGCTGAAAAAAAAGAAGGAATTCTTACCATTCGCAACAGCATGGATGGAACTGGAGAGCATTATGCTAAGTGAAATAAGGCAGTCAGAGAAAGATAAATATCACATGATCTCACTCATTTGTGGAATATAATGAACAACATAAACTGATGAGCAAAAATAGATACAGAGGCAGAGCAACATCGAACACACTGTCCAACTTCAGAGGGAAAGCAGGAAAGGGAGGTGTGGTAAGAGATCAACCAAAGAACTGGTATGCATGCATATAAGCATAACCAATGGACACCGACGTAGGAGTGTGAGGGCATGTGCTGAGGGGCGGGAACAGGCGGGGAGAGGTCAATGGAGGGGAAAGGAGACATATGTAATATTTTCAAGAATAAAGAATTTTTAAAATGATGGGAAATTCTCTTGCTCTGTGGGTGCCAGCATTTTTCTAGGGTGGAAGGAAGATAGACCATACATTTTATTCAATGGCAGGAATGTTGAGGGCTCTGCCAATGTGGAGGAGCCTAGTAGGGAGGAGAAATCTGGATTTTGTAAGGGAAGTGGTGCCTTCCATAGCCTGTCCTTTCCTGCTGGGTTACTCCAGGCTCCCACAGTCCTGACCACAAGGGCCAGGGCCACTCCTGGGCGGTGCTCAAGCTCACACCTGAGGCAGGACACTCAACATGCCAGTCTATGGCTGGACAGGCCCAGGGCCGCTCTCCCTCCCCCTCTGAGGCTTGTCTCATTGAGGACCTCAGGATGCAGCCCTCTTTCATCTTCCTCTTGCTGCTCCTCTAGCTGTCAGCTCAGCAATGTAGCCCAGAGAACACATGACTGAGCCACTCTGATGTCCTGAGCACGTGGCTCTGCGTGATACTGCTGCTCTGCTCACTGGGTGCAGCGGACATGGGTCCAGCCTGGTGGGAGACAGACAGACACCTATACTGGTGTGCAGAGCACTGGGGTGGGGAAGCAGAGATGTCCTGGGGACTTACGAGAGCCTCCTGACACATGTGGGGTGAGCTCTGGGGCTCTGAAAGGCTCCAGGAGTACATGGTTAGCTGAAGAGTGAGCAGAGGGGGATGAAAACGGAGGGAAGGAAGGACACACAGGACAGAGTGACAAGCTGATGGGACAGCTTGTGCAGCAGCCCCAAGGCAAGAGAGCCACATAAAGCTCCCAAGGATCAGGCAGGAAAGTGACGGGGTAAGTGGCCAAAGCCTGGCTGTGCCTGTGCTGGGGCAAAGCTGTGCTTGGCCTGGGAAGCCATGTCAAGAGGCTGGGGTTTGGTGATGAAATGATGGGAGTCAGGGAAGGGTGTTAAGCAGGAATCTCAGGAGCAGGTTTCTGTTTTAGAAAGAGGTGGGCTGCTGAGGGCGCATTGGTTTTCAGAGGGAAAGGATGGAAGGGAGGATACTTGGTCAGGAGGCTGTCTTGCTCATCCAGGTAAGAGCTGCACTAGTCGGGCAAGAAGGGAGAGGCTGGACAGATGGGGAGGGAATGCTGAGGAGGTGCACCAGGAGGGAGAGGGGTCCGGGCATCCTGCTTGGTCTTCTTGGTGGGAAGTTCTGGAGGAAACTGGATTCTTAGGGGAGGCAACCATGTAAAACATGGGTGGACATCACGAGAGCCACCCAGATGCCCCTTAAGTGAGACCTGTTCCAAGCTGCAGGGAGTGCTGTGGGCAGGCAGCCCTCAGGGTCAGCCCCTCCAGGTGGATGAGGTCCTGGACATTTTAGCCCACCTCAGCACGTCTCTAAAGGGGCATTTTACCTTGAACGCTTTTGTGGCTTAGGCCCAGGCTCTCTTTGGACCTAATCACAGCTCACCATCTCCCTCCATGCTTTCTTCTTTTCTTCTCCACAGGTGTCTGTCCTCCTTCATAAATTTCCTGCTCACTACAGTCCACCAAGAGTCTGATTCCCAGTGGCCCCAGTGAATCACATCCTTGTGTTCACACTCTTTTGCAGTGACATGCAGGGGTGTAGCCTATTTCTCCACCCCTTGAATCTGAGCTGGCCTCATGTCTTGTCTTGCTTTCACCCAGAGAATGTGTAGAAATGACTTTCTGGGACTTCTGAGTCCAGGCCCATATGGACTTGAAGTTCCTCTTTTGCTCTCAGAACCCAGCTGCCATGTAAACACCTCAGGCTGTCCTACTGCAGGAAGGCTGTGTGGGGAAAACTGAGGCATCCAGCCACAGCCAGCACCCTGGCCCCAGTGAAGCCACCTTGGATCCATAATCCCAGTTGGGCCACCGGAGTCAACACAATATGGAGCTTTCCCCGCTTGAATCACCCAAATTTTGTCCCATAGAATTATGGGTAATGTTGTTTGAAGGCCCTACGTTTTGGGGTAGTTTGTGATTCAGCAACAGAAAAGTAGAACAGCATGTCTGTACCACCAGTAAAGTGGCATGGCCTGTGATCAGTAGGGTGGCGATCCACACACTGGAAAACCTTGGAGGGGAGGGCCTTCCACCAACTCCCACAGGGTTAAATGTAGCTCTTGTCTCCCAGGATGAGGTTCTGTTTTGTTCCGTCTGAACCCATCAATGCTCATCTATCTCTACTCCTGGAACAGGGAAATGATAGTGCTATTACCTCTTTTTAAAAATATATATTTTATTGATTTATTACAGAGAGGAAGGAGAGGGATAGAGAGTTAGAAACATCGATGTGAGAGAAACATCGATCAGCTGCCTCCTGCATATCCCCGACTGGGGATGTGTCCGCAACCAAGGTACATGCCCTTGGCCAGAATCGAACCCGGGACCCTTCAGTCCACAGGCCGACGCTCTATCCACTGAGCCAGACCAGTCAGGGCAGCGCTATTACCTCTTAAGCAGGTGTCTGTGGAGAGAAGCAACTAGCTGCCAAAGGAGAAAAGGCCCAGCCTCTGCAGAGACATCCATTGTCCTGTTCTGCTCCAGGCAGAATCCCAGTGTATAATCCCCTTCTGTGAGAGCTGGCTCAGAGTGCTCCTCACGCTCTTTACTCATCTGATTATTTTCATGCCATCCCAGTGGAAAATAAAAGCCATCAATAAATCACAGTGTTGCTGCAGACTATACTAAATGATCTGGGCAGAGCGCTGGTTGTACCAATCGCTGTGACCACAGGGCCAAGGCCACTCATGGGCAGTGCTCCTCCAGGGCTGAAGAACACATGCTCTGCTGTCATTCCAGCTGTGAACCCACCTCCCATTGCCCTTGATAGCTGAGTGGGATTAAAATCCATGCGCAGAGGAGCCCTGGACTTGTCAGAAGGCCTGGGTTCAGCCTCTGCATTAGCTGTGTGCTATTGGGCTGGCTGCTGGCCCCTATGAAGCTTTGGGATCTTCATTTGTGCAATGTCCAGAAAGTCTTGTTGTGAGAACTAAACGAGAATATGAACATGAGATTTGCACACCAGTAAGTGCCATATATGTGCATTTGTGGCATCATTATGGCCATTATTTCAGAGTAACCATAACATGTCGAGGGTACCTTCGGAGAAATGTACTAGATTGGACACTGAAGTACCATGAGCAATCATACATGATTTGTTTTTAACTTTAGTTCTTCATGGTTTAAATATATCCAGTAATATTTGCCCCATCAATTTCATAGAGCTATTGTGAGGCTCAAATCAGATAACCGTTGGGGGAGCCCTTTGGCAAAGCATTAAGTTGCACAAACGTGGGATGCTTGACGAAATCACTCCTTTTCTAAAGTCTATTGTTTGTGAGCATTTTTTGTTTATTTGTTTGTTTGTTTGCCAGTCTTCCTATTTCTCAGGTTTTCAGTATTATTGAGAATTTTCCCCAACACTTGCTAAAATAATCAAGAAAATTTAGGCCAGTTGGTTTTTTGGAAGGAAAAAACCATTACTGAGTACTCACTGCATTCTAGGCTTTCTAATATGTTAGCTCATTTAACAGTGCTTTAACATGGGCGCATTTGTCTCTGTTTTCACAAGGGAGGAAACTGGGGCCAAGAATCTGCTCAATGACACAGAACTGGAATTTGGCCTCAGTTCTGTCTATCACAGCACCCTGGAGACTCAAGATCACTGTTTTTTTCTCATTAGAGATGCTCTCCACTTATGCACATTTTCACTACTTCCTCCCCATTATTGATCTTTCCTATCACAAGACTCCTTTAGTTAAAATTAATTTATGGATTCAAGTATCATATGAAGCTACTGATAGTCCAAGCAATCAGTGGTGACAAAAATATGTTGATCTGATTCATGACACAGAAAAGCTTTTCCATAGATGCATTATCTCCATGCACCTCTGCACCGTGGAACCACTCAGGAGAGCCACAGGCTATGGAACGTTTGAGAACAGGAGAATGTTTTCTTTTAAAACAAAGGATGGATTGATCACGTTAGGAAGACAATTGCCTTGCATATCTACTGCGCTCAAGGGAACCTAGTAAGTGCCCTCTTACCTTACTCTAGTTTCTGAGTAGACTGAGAAATAAGACAAGAGAATAAGGCAGATAAACATCAAAATAGCTCCTTTATTACTGATGAACTTGACGTTTTGTATTTTTGATCCTGAACTTCAGTTTTGGATAAATGTATCCATCCAGAAATACTGGATTGGGAATTTTTGCTCTGGGAGGAATGAAACAGAGAGCGTGCTTCCTTAGGGCAACCTGTTTCCAAGAGAAAAGGAAGAAGAGACTGGACTGCACATCCCAGTTTGTCTTTCCTCCGTTCTAAGTCACCAATCTGAGTGAGGCCAGAAGTGTTACAGAACATGGTGCCCCACCCTAGCTGGTTTGGCTCAGTGGATAGAGCGTCAGCCCGCGGACCGAAGGTCCCGGGTTCGATTCCGGTCAAGGGCATGTCCTTCAGTTGCAAGCTCCTCCATGGCCCAGGCCCTGGTCAGGGCATGTGCAGGAGGCAACCAATCGATGTGTTTCTCTCACATTGATGTTTTTCTCTGTCTTTCCCCCTCTCTCCCACTTGCTCTTAAAAAAAAAAAAGAAAAAAGAAAAAAAATGGATGGAAAAATATATTCATGTGAGGATTAACAAAAACAAAACATGTGCCCCTACATGTAGAATTAGACATGGGTGGGGAATAAACTTTTCCTCCTAACAGTGACATTGGGTTCTAAGGAAAACTGTAAAACTAGCTAGAGTACTGTAGAAATCTAGAAAATATTATATTGTTGAAGAGGAAGGCAGTCCAAAATAAGTCTCTTGGATTGATAAAACCAAGGGATCAAGGAATAGAAGAAGAGTAAAAAAATTAACTCTCTCCTTCCTCAGAAATCACCACTTAATAAATGTGAAAGACAGAATAGGCAATGAAAAATGGTTGAGAACATACTGGTTGAGAGGATGACAATTTTGAGTTCCTCTTGGAAGTCCCTATTTAAAAATGCCTAAGTTTGATTCTGAAGGTTGTTCTGGGAGAAGGAGAAAATACCTTTGACCCAAACTTCATTTGACTTATGTTTCAAAAGGTGAGCCAGTCTATCCCATATAGAAAAATTCCACCAAGAGCATTTATGGCATAGTTTTTGTGCTAAGTGATTGATTTTGTCTGAATGTTTGTCAAAGCAACTACAGTGACATCTGGTAATGAAGAACTAGGTAATTGTATTAGTTCTTCCACTTAGCACAGTAAAAAGAAAGAACAGACAAAATATTATTTTTAAAACTCTGCTTGAAGACTCTAACCAGCTGATATAATGGTGAAGAGTATTGGAGGAGAACAGAAACCTATAAAGATAAATTCAGAATCTGGGGTTTCAAAATATGTTCTCTAACCTAAAGGGAATTAAATTAGAAATCAATGATGAACAGCATCAAGAAAAATCATCCACATATTTGAAATTAAACAACACAGTTCTCCAAAAAACCAACAACCAATCCAAAAAAATGCAAACAACAAACACCCAAGGAGAATGCAAACAACAAACAACAACTAATCCAAAAAATGCAAACAACAAACACCCAAACAACAAATACCCAGGTGAATCTGAAGAGGCAGAGCTTATTTCTAGAAGGTAAGGTCAAGAAATTGAATGAATGGGGAAATGGCCATGATTCAGTATAGAGGAGGTAGAAAGAGAATGAGTGTATAAGAAGAAAAGTAAAAAACCAAAATACAAGAAAAGAGAAAATATATTTAAAAATATATATATAAAAGAAAAATTATATATATATAAAACAAAGATAGTCCTCTTCCAGTAGACTGGATTTCGAATGTGAATTGTATTAAGAGTGAGGATGCCATGACTTAGTGCAGTTTAGTTTCTGGATATGATTACACGAAGACAATGAGAATTTTCCCAGGCTTTTAACAGGTATTTTTTCCCCTTAGGTGAATTGCCTATGTAAATGTTTTCCTGATTATTTCTGTTCTCTGTCACTATCCTATATAATAAAAACCCAGCAACTGAAACGGTGGAACGACCAGAATGACCAGAGACCAGAACACCATGGCCCCTTGCTCAGGCTGGCCTTGCCCCCCAGGGAGCGGTTAGGGGTGCCCCTAGGCAACGTGATAGGGTGCGAGTTTGATGGGGGGGAAAGTCGAAGAAATAGAGGGGAAGATCTTAAGGGTCTGCGGGGTTGGGGTGGTCGGCCTGGAGTAGGTTTGGAGTGTGCTGGGGAAGGACGAGCAAGATCAGATTGGAAACGGCTCAGCACAGTACCTTTCTCATCGCGAACCAGGACGGCGCCAGCTGTGGACTGAATGGGCGGTTGTTTCATGAGTGCGCTTGGGACCAACATGTTCATGGCAGTGGCAGGACTCCCGAAACTTCACTGATTCCAAATAGTTAACAGCCATCAACGTCAAAGAACAGAAAGATCCTCTCTAACTAGAGGCCCTGGACTTGCAACGCGACTGAAGGAAACACCTTTTAAGGAGGAGCTAGAAAACCCGAAAGTATGCGACCAGAGGATTGTGGGATAGTGGAGGACGCCTGGGCGCCTATGGCTAGAATGTGAGCCTGTTATTGCGCATGTACATAGTCAGCCCTATAGTCCTCAGTCTTGCAGTATTTGGACGTGACTTCTGGCAGGAAATTATTTCTATTGAGGTTTGCTGTTCCCTTGCGGCGAGGAAGATCAGAATTAAAGGTTTCGTTTATTACCTTGGTTTGAAGTGGAGGACAAGAGCCACCAGTACGACCAGCTCTCCAAGGAGTACACACACACCTCCCAGGAACTGCAGATGAAGTGCACCACAATCAAAGCCTTCAATGAAACCATCAAGATCTTGGAAGAGCAGGGCCAGACTCAAGGGAAGTGCAGCAAGGAGTATCTGGAGCACTTCCGGCATGAGGGTAATGAAAAAGAGACGCAGAGGATCCTGCTGAACTCAGAAGGGCTCAAGTCTCGCTGAGATCCACGAGAGCCGCATGAAGCTGGAACAGGAGCTGCGGACACAGACCTTGGACAACCAGGAGATCGATAAGCGCATGAACAGCCTGAAGCCAGACCTCATGCACAAGATCCGAGACCAGTACCTGGTATGGCTCACCCAGAAAGGCACCCGGCAGAAGAAAATCAACGAGTGGTTGGGAATCAAAAATGAGCCTGAAGAGCAGTATGCACTGATGGAGGATGAACTCTAATGTCAATCCAGAGAAGGTGGGAAGAGTCCCCAAATTAACAGGAGTGAAGTTTCTGATACCACAGAAGAATAGAGGCTATAAAAAGAAATTCAGCTGAGTTTTGAGATATTAGAAAAAGTGTTTTCTTTGCACATCTGAACTTGTGAAATGGAATTCACAACCACTTCACAAATATTTGATTTAATTAGTCTATTTTCAAGATACATTTTAGCATTTTTGTGGTGTCTGAAATGAGTTTTGAGAAATAGGACCCTCATTTGTAACTTTGCTGCTTAGTGTCACAAGCCAGCTCTTATTACAGAGCCTGGCTATGGGAAAAATGAGGAACTTAAATCTAAAACTGATACAGAAGAATAAAAGTCCCCAAATAGTTGTCAAGTTTGGAAATAAGAGCAAAGAGAGAGCACTTGATTGATCAGACAGGAAGATGTGAGAGCATGTGGCAACGCCCCTGGTGGTTCCTGTGCGGGAATGGGCATAGAGATATACAGAAAGAAGAGGGAGCCTGGAAACAGACCCCTATGTGCGGGGCCTGGTGTGTAACAGAGTGCCACAATCACCTGGGCAAGAACAGCTTGCTTATTAGATGGTGTTGGAAAACCTTGCTCATTCTATGAAAGTTGAATCCTACTCTTACCCTGTACAATGATGAGCCCTACTTAGATTTAAGAACTAAATTTGAAAGGTGAAACTATAAAGCTAACAGGAAAAATTGTTAGAAGATACCTTTGCTATTTGGGGATCGCCAAAATCTTCTTAAATGCGACCCTCAAAACCCCTCTCCTTAGGGAGAAAAATTAATGCATTTGATGATATCAAAATTAAAGATTTTGTTAAGTGGTCTTCATAGATGACATTTGTAAATCTATAACAGATTGGGAAGTGTTTTTACAATGTCAAAAATTATTGGGATAAGTGGAAAACATTGAATATGAACCCAGAATCTGACATTAGTGTTGTATAAATGTTAAGTTTATTGGATGGGGGAATTGTATTATGGCTTATGTAGGAGGATGTTCTTGTTCTCTGGAGATTCACACTGAAATATTTAGTGGGAAAGTGTCTGAATGTCAGCAACTTTCAAATGTGTCATCTAAATATATTTATATATCTATACACTTATGTCATAGAAATAGAGATAAATAAAGCAGGCATGGAACAATTTTTACTACTTAAATCTATTATGATAGGCAAATTTTTTGTTAGTTTGAAAATTTTAAAAACAGAAAGTTGGAGGAAATAGCAATAAAGTAACATTCAGAATATAAACGGAACTCTTAAAAACCAACAATAAAAAGGTCAAGAACAATTTAGAAAAATGGGCAAAGGATAGGAATAGGCAATTCACAGAAGGGAACCTGATTATATCAAGTACACAGAGAAATGCTGAGTCTCACTGGTAATCACAGAAAGGAAACACTAAAGCAAAAGTGCGATAGATACACATTACACCTATCACGTTGACAAACATTAAAAGCTGGATAATGGGCCCTAACCGGTTTGGCTCAGTGGATAGAGCGTCAGCCTGTGGACTGAAGGGTCCTAGGTTTGATTCCAGTCAAGGGCATGTACCTTGGTTGTGGGCACATCCCCAGTGCGGGGTGTGCAGGAGGCAGCTGATCGATGTTTCTCTCTCATCGATGTTTCTAACTCTCTATCCTCTCCCTTCCTCTCTGTAAAAAAATCAATAAAATATTTAAAAAAATAAAAAATAACTAAAAGCTGGATAATGGTACATGTTGGGGAGGCCATGGGGAACCGGAACCGTGATTATGCTAGTTCTGCGATCTTGGGGAGCAATCTGTCAGTGCAGAGTGAAACTGGGCAAACATGGACCCCAGGACCTAGCCATCTACTCTCCAGTGCCAGAGAGCCTCACCGGGACACATGCACCAAGATGGTCAGCATAGTGCTGCTTATCTTAGGAGGATGTGAAGCCACCTAGGATTGGATCACCAGAGGATTGGATCAGGCAAATGAGGTAGACACCCACCAGTGGGGTCCACTTCCTACCCAAGTCTTATGAAAATAAGGAACCAAGACCCCCAGAGAGTGGGGCAGAAATCAGGAGAATGGGAGGAAACTCTAAAAGGATTCAGGACTCAGGTGTCTGGAATAAGTTTGAACTGAGGAAAAGAAATACAGTTATATTTTTTGCATGTTAAATTATTGCACATGAGTAGAGGTTTACTCCTGCTATCTTGCCATTTGCAACTATTATGCTCCCTAACTGCCCAGGATCCAAGTGAAAGATAATGCTTAACCCAAAGTATTGGATCCATGGTGGAACATTTTGGAGAGGATAGTCTACTAAGAGGATGTTTCTGCATGTAGTAGGGGAGTGGGGAACCCATGCTACAGTACAACACATAGGAGATTTTATGCGTGGTCTAGAAAGATTTTCCTAAATCCCAGAACTTCTTTTTCTTAAAAGTATAATTGTATTACAGTAGGCAGTCAGCTAGTTAGATGCTAAAAAAAAAAAAAAGAGCACAAAACTGGCTAAGCCTAAGCCTGATTAAGTCTATAAATTACAGCTTCAGACATCCCAGGGGATAGCCGCATCCTATTTCATTCCCAGGGCCGGCAGAAAGATTGGCTTTTCAATCTCCTGGGGAAAACCAGCCATTTGCATGGACTACTGGGGAGAAGGGAGAGGGATAAAACAGTAAGAGATACATTCCTCTGCTGACATAAGGGGAGGAGTCTAATTTGGGGAAAGGATAGGATAGGATAATGGCATGACACCCCACCTCCTCCCCTCCCCTCAAATATCCAGGAAAAAGATTGAGTAGGGAGAGGGCCTAGCACAAGCCCATGAAGAACCAGGAAAGAGATTGGTTAGTTTGAAAGAAAGCTTACCCTTTCCCAAACCTAAGAAGATATCACCAAAGCTTAACAAAGGCCCGAGGGTCGTTGGTTCATGTGCTCTCTCCCAGCAGCAGCAGGGCCGGCCTGGGTGTGGCAGCCACATGGGCCCAAGCTCAGCGCCAGCCGGCAGGATGGAAACAGAGACTAAGCTAGACTACTAGAGCTTCGGTTGCCCTGGAAATGGCATGGCATCTCTGGGCCCTGGTCCTCCTGAGCCTGGTGGGGACAGTGTGGCGGCTCCAGAGGCTGGACTTTTTTTGCAGTGAGAGGGAGCTGAGCCATCTGGTCATGGATGGCACCTGGAGGTAGTCCTTTGTTTTTGTTCCAATAAATCTTACCACGACACCTCGTCCTCCTATGCATGGGCCCCCAAAATGCTTTTCTCATGACTCTCAGGTAGAATCCTATTTCCACCAGCAATAATTGTGTCCTACAAATAAAGATCCACTATTTGAATGGATGCTAGCAAGGACAGAGGTCTTTTCAGGGAAGAAAAACAAGTGTGTCGATTTACTATGTAGGAATAATCTCTCAAGGTTTTAAAGATTAATGTATTAGTTCTTTTTGCAGGTGTTGATTGTTACGTTTTCGCCTTCACGGGAACTTAAATTGCAGTGCCGTAGTCTTTTTTGAAGTGAAGCAGAGGTTGATATTGGAGTTGCTATAACCAAGGCGAGACTGCAGAGAAATTTTCTGTTGAGCAGCAAAGGAGTCTTAGCTTGTTGAATTTATGCAAGGACAAAACCGTGAGAGGAGAACTCTTCTGAGCAGAAGACCCTGTTCTGACCCCTCAAAATCCCCAGGAAGAAGGCCAAGGTGGGAGGGAGGAGTGGACTTGGATTGAGTGGCCACCATGTGTCAGAGGCCAGGCCAGGCCAGGCTTCCTACACGGCGTTTGTGTTTTTCAAGCGTCCCCTCATGAAGCAGGCATCTTCCCTGCCCAGCTTACAGATGAGAACTCTGCGGTCCAGAGGTCACAGCTAGTTGATGGGAATGCTAGGGTTCCAACCCCAGCTGCCTTTCCTACCACCCTGGGCTGCCACACTCAAACAAAAACCGAAAAATATTTTGGAGCAACGAAACCTGGTCCTGAAGGCCTCCATAGGGCTCCAGCTAGTTTGTCTGAGTTCATCTTAAGTCCCACCCCATCGTAAGATGCTTTGGCAACCTAACACCATCAGCAGAAAACACCTGCAGGAACAATTACTCGTCCAAATCGAGTCTGTACATGTCAGGTCACACAGCTCTCCATTCCATGTGCAGAATTTATTAGTGCCCCAGCTTCAGGTTCAAAAGGTTTTGTCCACTGAAACATGGAAGGAAAGAAAACGTCCTCCATAGACGCTGGGGCCGGCACGGAGTGGAGGGAGGTACAGCTTCCGGGGACACACCAATTGCCCAGAGAGATGAAGCAGGAGGAGAGACAGTCTGGTTTCCAAACCCCTAAGAGGCCATGATTTTGTGGTTGTTTGCCTCTAACCCTTTGAAATCCCTGCTCTGCAGGGAGGAAGAGGCATCAACTAGAGATCAAGGTTGATGAAAAGTTGAATATTCAAACTGACATTCACCAAGAATGATGAAGCAGGAGCCTTAAGAACATAACAGCCCTGGCTGGTTTGGCTCAGGGGATAGAGCGTTGGCCTGCAGACTGAAGGGTCCCAGGTTCTATTCCAGTCAAGGGCACATGTTCAGTTTCGGGCTTGATCCCCAGTGGGGGGCGTGCTGGAGGCAGCCAATCAATGATTCTCTCTCATCATTGATGTTTCTATCTCTCTCTCCCTCTCCCTTCCTCTCTGAAATCAATAAAAAATATATTAAAAAACAAAAGAACATAACAAATGATTCTCCTGAAATAAAATGTCAAGCACGCTATATTTTTTCTTGGACTTTTTTCCTTCATCCTGACCCCCGTCCACCGCCATACACTTAGATTTTGGCTTATTTAAACTTTAGGAGAGTTGCCAGTCAGGCAGGAAGAAGTGAAATTAGGAGTGTTCCAAAGCCTTGGTTCTTAGACATTAATACAGTATGTGAATGATAAGGGGCTGGTGAAAACCTGCAAGGGGCCAATTTTAAAGCAATCCTTCCTGTCTGGGTCAGCACTGGCTCTGGTGGGGCTTGGGATCATGGAAGGGCATCTCCTGGGGTGTGTGGGCTCTGAGCTTTGGCACATCTTGGGATGGAGTGATGAAACCTGATCCTGAATTGGATTTACTATAATTAGTTACAACAGAATTGTTCTGCCTCCAAATGAAATGTTTGTTTCAAACAGACACGATGAGTTCGCAAGCATGTTGCCGAAAACCCTGACTGTCCTATCAGGAGGTAACAAGTCTGCATGCAGGTAGTCGGTGCTTACTTGGCTTTGCCTGGTGTGGACTCTGTGGTTTTGGGGTCCTCCTTTTTGTTTTCTCCAAAGAGGGAAATGACTCACTCACTATGGCCCTGTTATTTACAGGGGTGTGACTAGGTCTCATAAGGAAGGTTCTAAATTTTAATGTGTCAAATTGAGACTAAAATTTTACAGCCAGTTCTATCTGCTCATCTATGTTCTTTCTCTCTCATCCATCTATCTGTCATGGTCTAAACGCTTGCTACCCCACCCCCCAATTTCTATATTGAAAACCTAACCCCAAAGGTGAGAGTAGTAGGAGATGAGTCCTCTGGGAGGTGCTTAAATTCTGAGGATGGAGCTGTTTTGAATGGGATTAGTGCCTTATAAACGAGGGCCCTTTGACCATGTGAGGACACAGTGAAAAGGTGCCAGCTATGAACCCCAAAGAGGGCTCTCACCCAATCATTCTGGTGCCTTGATCTTGGACCCCCCAGTTCCCAGACTGTGAGAAATAAATTTCTTTTGCTTATATGTACCAGCGTGTGGTATCTTGTTATAGCAGCCTGAATGAATTAAGACACTATCTTTCTTTTCCTTCTTCTTATCTATCTATCTATCTTTCTATCTATCACCTATCTATCTATCTATCTATCTATCTATCTATCTATCTACCTACCTATCCAATTACTCAACAAGTACTTACTGAGTACCTACTCTCTGCCAGGTCATGGGAAAATCCCAAGACAAGCTTTTCTAAAGTCCCTGGGGCCTTTAGAAACACTTGAATCGCCTCCCAGAGCCTATTAAAAATATGGATCCCAGCTCAGCTGGTGTGGTTCAGTGGTTGAGCACCGACCTATGAACCAGGAGGTCATGGTTTGATTCCTGGTCAGGGCACATGTCCGGGTGATGGGCTTGATCCCCAGTGTAGGGTGTGTAGGAGGCAGCCAATCAATGATTCTCTCTCATCATTTTTAATAAATATAAATAAATAAATAAAGTCTCCCATCTTTAGACTGGATTAGATTTAGGTTGGGAGATTTTTGAAGATTGCAGATTCATGCTCTAGGACAACAAGAACCTCTTGTTTAGCTATATCCCAGGGCTTATAACATTGGTAGGTACTTAGTAGGTGCTCAATATATGCCAGTTAAACAAATGAGACCTCCAATCCCTCTCTTCATCTTGGGAGGTGGGTGTGATGGAGACTTCTCCAAGTTGCATTTAAAGGAGAAACTAGCCAGAGGGATAGGAGAACTGGTCTGGTGCTGAATGTGCTGGGTTCCAGATGGTGGCTCCATATCCAAGAGACTGCTGAGGCCTTGGGAAGAGTGGCAGCCACCAGCCAGCACACCGTTCCTTACCTGAGTGAGCTGTTACCAAAGGCAAGAAAGAAACATCCTCTGCCATCCTCTTTGTCACCGTTTCTGATCATTGCAGAAAACACCCCTTTCAAGGTTGCTGGCCACAAGCTCTGGCTCAACCTGTAGCACGGTCCACTTGAAGCTTGGCAGGGCATCTGGCTTTCATTCTGAGGTTGAGTCCAGAAGCTCCAAATATATGTGATCCTGAGATCATAAAATAGGATTGAAGGTTTCCTGGCAGGCATGGCTGATGGCTGCCTTCTTGAATCCCTGCACCTGGGCCACCACTAAAGCAGAAAGAGGTAGGAGCAATCTTTAAATTCAGCCTGTAGACTGCACCCACCCCCTAGACTTGCTCTGTGATTCAGGCACTTCCCTTGGGGACTTACCAGCCCCCAGGCACCACCGGTTCCAGCCTAGGAGGCCAGCAAATGCCCACAATGGCTGCCTCCCCGCTGAGGACACAACATCAGCCCAAAAGCTGGGCAAAGCGTCCAGAGCAGCTCCCCATGCAAACATCGCAGTGGGAGTTTACAAGCAGAGAGTGCCACCTGGGCCTGGTTGAGCTCCTGGGAAGCCCTGGCATGTCCACCAGAGACTCCCTTCTGTACCTCTCCCCTCCATTCCTTCCCTTCCTCCCTCTCTCCTCATCCTTCTCTTCTTTGGCCTTTGAATATGATTTTCTTTAAAGGAAGAGTTTATTTTGCTCTGTGATACTCATTTATAGGGAAATAAGTGAAAGGTCTGGGCACTTGGCCCACGTGGGGCGGTTCTCGGGTAATTGCTTTTGTGCGCCTTCATTTGGCCGCTGGAGCTTGGACCCTCTCCCGCCGACATCACACCGGCTTCAGCTGGAAGGGGAAGGACTTCAGCTTTTCATCTCTGGGCCTCTTTGTTACTAGTGGATCCATGGTTTGGCCTGGAATTAGAGAGGGGTGTGGGGGTTGAGAACTGGATCTGGAAACTGTCCCGGGGAGGCACCTTGGAATGGCTGCCCACCTGGCTGGTGCGGGGGACCTGCAGCCAGCCAGCCATGGGGTGGGGGCTGGTGGTGCGTGGAGGCACCTTGGAATGGCTGCCCACCTGGCTGGGGCGGGGGGCCTGCAGCCAGCCAGCCAGCCGGGTGAAGGACGGAGCCTCTGGCCGTTGGGTCGCCACTGGTTTTAGATACAGGAATAAAGTCCTCTGAGGGCCCTTGTGATGAGGGATTTAAAGTGATTTGGCACAAGCGAGAGATGCATAAAAGATGTGAAAAAGCTAAAGGGTTGAGCTCGAGAACCATATGCTCAATTTCCTGAGTTGGAGATTGCTTTTGGGGATAGTTTTTAGGTTAGCGGTTAATATTTCCTTAAAAGCTGGCTTATTTCTATACCTTATTATTATTATTTTTTAAATGTAGCTTTGAGAAAAACCAAATTATCCTTCAGCATGCCTAAGAGGATTCTGTCTGTCATATGTTTCAGGATCTTTATGGTGCCCATATCTAGCACAAACCCTTTCCCATAAAAATACCAAGGGAGGGCATTTTGATAGGATTTTAAGCTTATTTAAAATTAATTGCAGATTCATTTCACTGCACATTCACTGAGGGTTTTTCTTTTTTCATTATTAGCATGAAGAAATGGTGCGGGCTCTGCCAAAAGTCGGGGAGGAGAAAACGGCTGCTGTTAAAGTTTCTTGGAGGCAGCAGACATCTGCCTATGGTGCGCATTCCCAGCCTCACCAGGCTCTGGCCCGTCTCTGAATGAACCGAGCCCATGGCCTGCATTGAGAGCCTGACCCTTGGGGCCTCCTTCTCCCCTCCTGCCTAGCCGGCAAAAGGCATCACAAGGAGGATGTAAATGGCACATTTGGGGACCCCTGAAGGCAGAGACTGCGTGGGAGAAGAGCAGTGTGCCGGGGGGGAAATGGATGGTCCGTGGATTGTCCCAAGGCAAGATTGTCCCATAGGCCTCTTAGCTCTGGGCTGTGGGTACCTGGGAACTTGGCAGGTATCTACCAACAGAAACAGGTTGGACATTTGTGTTAGATAAATAGAGCCTTTGAAGGTCTTTGTGAGATGACAGTTATAACGAGCATGAGTTTCTTTGAACTGCTGAGACCCCAAAGACATATTCACCAGGATTTGGTTCCTGGAGATGAAGAAGGCTTGGAGGGGGAAGAGGGCGGTCGGGGGTGAGGGAGGGCTGGCATCCAGTCCACCCACCAACTGGGAAGCTGATGAGGTGTGATGGACTTTCCCAAGGTCAAGTAGCTGGCAGGGAAGAACCAGAATTAGGGACCAAGCTCCTGACCCCTAGTCAAGTGTGCTCCATCCCATGCTGAGGCTATGGGGAAGCCACCTCTTAGACTGGAGAGCAGTTTCTTCGAGGCAGCAGATGATTATGGTCTTCTCCCAGGAGCATCTCACTAGTTATCATAGTCCTGAGGCCGGTGCCATGATGATCACCTTTGCAGAGGAGGCCAAGGGCAAGATTTCAAAGTTCCCCTCCCACTTCCATCCCATGGTTCCTACTCTCTATACATCCCCACTCTACCTAGACAACCACAGTGACATTTCAGCTCCCCTGGTATCAGTGCCAGCTCAGACTCCATGTCCAGAATTTCCTGAAATGTCTGTTTGGCTGTTCTCTTTTCCTAATGCACAGTTACCATAGTAACTGGATGCAGGACTCTTGGGGAGGGGATCAGGAAATGGGTCCTTTCTGGAGGAGATCTGGCCTCCTCTTCAATGAATGGGTCCCAGGCCTGTGAACTGACTTAGATCTGGAAACTGTATGTAGAACATTGCATTCTCATGTGGCAGCTGGCAGCAGCCTCTACTTGTTAGCTTTCAGTGTTTTTTTGTTTGTTTATTTATTTATTTAGGCTTTATATCATGCCCCCAGAACAGCATGGTCAATTAGCAACCATGAAGATCCCCGCAGGTGAAGGCAGCCTGATTGCCGCTCCAGCCTGCTGCCTATTACAGTAATGGTCTACCTTGCTGCTGCTGATTAAATGCTCTCCTTAGCATCAGCCTTTCAGGAATTCCATCATCCCCACGAGGGATTCTGAGGATCCCAGTTCCATGGCAGCATCTCCTACTTTTAACCCTGTCATGCAGAGAACAGTCACTACCACTGAGCTTCTAGAACAGTGGTTCTCAACTTTGGCTGCTCATTAAAATCACCTGGGAATCTTTTTAAAATCCTGATTTCTGGGCCTCATCCTCCGGAAATTCTGTTTCTTCATTACTAATGTTGTGGCCCCACCCCATAACAAAGAAACAGAATTTCTGGAGGATGAGGTCCAGAAATCAGGATTTTAAAAAGATTCCCAGGTGATTCTAATGTGCAGCCAAGGTTGAGAACCACTGTTCTAGAAGATGCTGGTGGTTCCCTTTCCTGTGCCATCTTTATGCCTTATCATGGGAGTGGGCTGTGGTTGTTTTGAGGAAATAAAGTGAGGTATGTGCTTTTACGTAATACATCCGTTCTAACATTTTCACCTTCCTGAGAATTCACCCCTTCCTCAATCTCATGCCAAACATCCCAGCATCTCCACCTTTTGGTCAGGCCTTCAGTGAGCCCACCCTTGCAGAAGGCACCAGCAGTGTCTTAGGGAGGGCTCCAAAGGTCGTTGCCAAGATACTGGGTCATGAGTGATGGCACGCTCCAATGTCAATAAATATAAAAGATATTCAATCTTTTCTTTAGCCAACTGTAGTGAGCTCAAACTCGAAATCCACTCCCACACGTGTTCCCATGGTTCTTGCAGGTTCACCAGCCAGATACTGCCATTCTTCTGATGTGTAAGCTCTCTCCTCCCAGAGAAGGGAGTGTGTTTATCTTCTTGGGCTGTGCTGAATCCTGACCCTGGTTATTGGGCAACAAGTGACAGTGGGGAAAGATCTTGAGAAGGTCAAAATCATTCTAGAAGGAGCCTATCTCAGGTGAGCTTTGTGCATAGTTTCTAAGCCTTGGGGAGGCTGTTCTTCTCAAGTAAAGAGGAGGGCCATTCTTCTAGTCCTGAGGACTCAGGGCATCTGAGGGCTCAAGATTCTCAGGTTTGTTCATCCAATGTCCCTGTTGCATATCTCAGGGTCTCACTTCTTCCATGAAGTCTTGGCCTTTATATGGGGAGATTTGTCTTCTTAGTAGCATTGCCACCTTTATGTGGGGCCTGAGTTTCAGCCCAGGAGCCCTGTGGGTAAAAGAGATGAGAGTCTCAACAGGGGCCCTCTGGCTTCCACAGTGAACCTTGAGTTGATCACTACCTAATCTGGGCCTGTCATTTTATTTCCTTTTCTTTCTTTAAATAGGCTAATTTTAGAGCAGTTTGAGTCACAGCAAAACTGACCTGTAAATACAGAGAATCCCCAGATATTTATTGTTTTAATTTTAATTTTCCTGATGACATATGATGTGGAGCATCTTCTCATATGCTTATCTGTATATCTTCCTTGGTGAGGTGTCTGTTCTTTGGCCCATTTTTAAATCAGGTTGTTCATTTTTCTTGTTGATGAGTTTTACGAGTTCTTTGTACATTTTGGATAACAGTCCTCTATCAGATGTGTCTTTTGTAAATATTTTCTTCCAGTCTGTGGCTTGTCTTCTCATTCTCTTGACAGTATCTTTCACAGAATGGAAGTTTTTAATTTAATGTAGTCCAGCTATCAATGATTTCTTTCATGGATTGTACATTTGGTGTTGCAACTAAAATGTCATCACCAAACCCAAGGTCATCAAATTTTTTTCCTATGTTATCTTTTCAGAATTTTATAGTTTTATGTTTTACATTTAGGTTTATAATCCATTTTGAGTTAATTTTTGTGAAAGATGGAAGGTCTGTGTCCATTTTTTTTATATGTAGATGTCCAGTTTTCCAGCCCAATTTGTTAAAAAGGCTATATTTTCTTCACTGTATTGTCTTTACTGTTTTGTCAAAGATAAGTTGCCTATATTTCTGTGGGTCTATTTCTGGGTTCTCTTTTCTGTTCCACTGATCTATTTGTCTATTCTTTTGCCAATATCACACTGTCTTGATTACTATAGTTTCACAATAAATCTTGAAGTTGAGTAGTGTCAGTCCTTCAACTTTGTTCTCTCCTTCAATATTGTGTTGATTATTCTGGGTCTTTTGCCTCTCTATATAAACTTAAGAATCAGTTTGTCGATATCCATGACATAACTTGCTGGGATTATTATAGGAATTGCATTAAATACATTAAATTAGGAAGAACTGACATCTTAAAAATACTGAATCTGAAAGAAGGTGAAGGGATTAGCCAAAAAACATATATGCATAACCTATAGACACAAACCACAGTGTGGTGATGGCCAGAGGGAAGGGGGAGGCTGGGTGGAGCAGGAAGGGGGGACGGGAATGGGGACATCCGTAATAGTGTCAACAATAGAAAAGAAAAAATTGAGTCTACCCAACAACATGGGATATTGCTCCATTTATTTCGTTTTTCTTTGATTTCTTTCATCAGAGTTTTGTAGATCTTTGTCTTTTTAAAGCTTCCAAAGCAGTTAACAAAAGACATATAACTAACACAATCTTTGTAATTACCATTATCTGTATACTGTTCAAGTGTTAGAGCTACTGCATAACCCAGCACTTTATTGTCCACTATAGGTGAGAGTCTTAGAAACTATTATATACTGATTCCTACGGGCTATCAACAGCTTACTCACCACCAACACCAGGTTCTTATTGTTGAAGGACTGGGGAGGGATCAAGCTCCAAAATCCCACTCAGGGGGTCTGTGTGCCAATTCTTATTGCCAGGTGAGCAGGCTCTAGTCAAATAGTTCCTCTAGATAAGCCCAGTCCTCAGCAAAAGTGTCTTTCTTTCCCTGTGAATATGCGTTTTGGGGGCCCTGGCTGACCTTCCCTAACTGCATTGACTGGTCTCTCTGATTCTTTCTTCTCCCATGCAACTTTAAGACTAGTGTCTCACTCCATTGTTTCTTCATCTTCAGTATTATGCAGTAGAATAATGACCTAGAAATCAGACTGTCTGGGTCTGAACCCCATGCTCACGCAGGGTAAGTCATTTAACTTCTCAGAGCTTCAGTTGTTCCATCTGAAAAATATGGTGAGAATATCCATTTTACAGTATTGGTGTGGAAGCACCCAGCTCAGAGTCTGGAACATAATAGGTGCTACATATATGATAGTTTTCTTTCCTTCTTGTGTTGCCAGCAGTTCTGTGCTGCCATTCCCACAAATAAAGGGTTAAAGACACAATGCCTTCACCTAAAAGGATGCATCTCTAGCTTTAAGGGCGTCTGAAGGCTGAATGCTCTGGGATGGATAAGTTTTGGGCCCCCTTCAGCCATGCATTCCTCTGCCTGTACCTTCCATGCACTCTGTGGCTATTGGTCATCATGGCCAAGGAGCCATTACTGAGACAGTATAGCACAGTGGTCAATAGCTCTGGTTCTGAGTCAGACAGAACCTGTGGTTCAAACTTCAATCCTGCCTTGCCGGTGGCCTTGAGTGATTTACTTAATTACTTAGACTTCAGTTTCTTCATATTTTAAATGAGTATGACAACAGTTGTTTTACTTCATCAGGCTGATGTGGGGATTAAGTGGGATTATGCATAACACAAAGCATTTAGTATAATGGCTGGCATGTAGATAAGTGCCCACTAAAGTAAACTATCATTATTATCATTATCAAAAGATGACCTGAAGATTATCTTATTACTTTTGTAATTTCAGTACTGTTCTGGGCTTCACATACACAAAATAAAAGTCACTTGGCATTATCCACAGGGTCTGGTGTTGCTAAAGGTGAAGGGGGCATGAAAGCAAGACAGTGAAATCACTGGAGTATTTGTGGGACTCAGGTTTGTAGACAATATGAATTACAGGTCTATTTAGGGACAACTGCCACAATCCAAACATGTTTCTAGACTTTGTTTCAGGGAGTATGATGGACTGGATATCCTGAATTAGATTCTAGAAGAAAATACTTTTTAAAAAAATGGATAAATTATTATTTATTACTAGAGGACCAGTGCACGAAATTCATGCACTCGGTGGGGGCGGGAGGGGGGGGATCCCTCAGCCTGGCCTGCGCCCTTTTGCAGTCCGGGAGCCCTCGGGGGATGTCCAACTGACAGCTTGTCAGACATCCTTAGTGCTGCTGCGGAGGTGGGAGAGGCTCCCGCCACCTCCACTGCGCTCACCAGCCATGAGCCTGGCTTCTGTGGGAGTGCACTGACCACCAGGGGGCAGCTCCTCATTGAGCATCTGCCCCCTGGTGGTCAGTGCATGTCATAATGGCTGGTCAACCAGTAGACTGTCTGCCCCCTGGTGGTCAGTGCACGTCATAGCGAGTGGTTGAGAGGCCTTAGCACAGTGGTTCTCAACCTTCCTAATGCCGCAACCCTTTAATACAGTTCCTCATGTTGTGGTAACCCCCAATTTCATTGTTACAAATTGAACATAATTAAAGCATAGTGATTAATCACAAAAACAATATGTA
>NW_005362075.1:661539-671701 GCF_000412655.1 Myotis brandtii
CCGTCTCCGCCCCTGCCCAGGCCTCAGGCCTCTGGCCAGGGCATTAGGCCTGAAAAGGGGACCCCCAGACAGTGCCGATTGCCTACTAGGCCTCAGGCCTCTGGCTGGGGTGTTAGGCCTGGGCAGGGGACACCCTGTCTGCTCCGATCGCAAGCTCCACCCCTGCCCAGGCCAGAGGGGCGTTAGGCCTGCATTAGGCTTGGGCAGGGGACCCCCAGCCCCAAGTGATCACCGGCTCCACCCCTACCTAGGCCTCAGGCCTCTGGCCGGGGCGTTAGGCCTGGGCAGGGGACCCCCCAGCCCCGTGTGATCGCCGGCTCCGCCTCTGCTCAGGCCTCAGGCTTCTGGCTGGGGCGTTAGGCCTGGGCAGGGGACCCCCAGCCCGCCAATCGCAGGCTTTGCCCCTTCCCGGGCCTCAGGCCTCTGGCCTGGGCATTAGGCCTGAGCTGGGGACCCCCAGCTCCGTGCGATCACAGGCTCCACCCCTGCCCAGGCCTTAGGCTTCTTGCCGGGGCAATCGCCGGCTCCGCCTCCCCAGGTGGCATCTGGCGCTACCCGCCCTGCCTCCCCATCCCTGATCTGCAGTCCGGATCCCATGGGTGGCTTCTGACACTGCCTGCCCTGCCTCCCCGGTCCCCAATCTGCGGCCCAGATCCCTCGGGCGGTGTCTGGCGTTGCCAACACCACCTGCAGTATGCAAGTTTAACGGCCATCTTTGTTGGGTTAATTTGCATACTCTTCTGATTGGCTGGTGGGTGTAGCGAAGGTACGGTCAATTAGCATCTTTGTCTTTTATTAGTGTAGATAAAGTGTTCTTTTAAAAATAAGTCTGTTGCAAATTTCTAATGTGGCACATTGGGAAAAAAATCCCTAAAACATGTCTTGTACTGCAAATTTCATTGTGTGCATAAACTAGATTTTATGACTCTTCCTATCACTTGTATTGGCCAACAACAGCTGCAAAGCCGCTTACTGTTATGAATAGGTAGACTCAGAACATCATATGTCCTGGAATGTTCAGCCAGTCAATCTCGGACACAGTAGTCAAAAACAATATTATCTGAGAAAAAAACACTGAAAGTTATTGCTTATCTTTGGGTCTTCTCAAATTTATCAGAAACTTTATCTCTTAATTCCTGGATGCAAACCACATCACCCTTTACTTTACCCTTTACTATCCTCTCACCCCCTTCCCTCTGGTTATCCATCATACTGTGATGAGTTTTAGTTTTATATACCACATATGAATGAAATCATATGGTTCTTAGTTTTTTCTGATGGACTTGTTATACTTAGCATGATATTCTCAAGATTGTCACAAATGGCAGTATTTTCTCTTTTCTTATGGCTGAGTAGTATTCCATAGAATATATGGACCACATCTTCTTTATCTAGTCCTCTATCAAAGGACACTTGAGTTGTTTCCATGTCTTGATTACCATAAATAATGCTGCAATGAACATAGGGCTGCATATATCCTTGCAAATAAATGTTTTCAAATTTTTTGGGTAGACACCCAGAAGAGGGACTACTGGATCATTGTATTAAATTATTTTTAAAAGTTTTAAATGAAGAGTTGAGATGACAAGAAAATAATGAATATTCAGAAACAAAAGAAAAAGAAGAGGAGGAGGAGAAGAAATAACAACAATAACAGTAACAGGGAAGCCAGGTAGGTAAGCAAACACAGAAGCCTATTCACCCTGAAGGTATTTGCCAAGAACTGATGACCTTGAGCTTCAGTTTTTGAAAGCTGAGTATACAACTTGTTGTGTGGAGAGATAAAGTCTTGGGCCCACCTAGGCTGGGAAATCTAATACAGGCCCTCACATAGAGCTGGGATTCAAAAGGCTGTATCCCTTGTATAAGGAGTGTGGGAAATAAATCCACCAGGCAGAAGGACAACAGCAAACTTGTCCTAAACTGAAAAGATTTTGCCTTTGAGAAATCATAATTTACTAGCTGGCCCTAATGTAGGTCTCCAGCCCAAATTCATTCTGCTTATATAATTTTTTTTTGGGAGGGGAGGGCGGACGGGGACAGGGAGCTTTAAATAGAGAATTTAACTAAAAGTAGTCTTATGTTTACACTAGCAGAAGAAATATAAATTATCTGGAGAAATACAACTTCATCCCAAGACTCAAAGAATTCCCACCAATAACATTCTAAAGAATTTGTTCCCATAGTAAAAAAATCACAAAATAGGCACAAAAAGGTCACCATAAGGAAGATCCAGCAGAAAAACATAGACAGTAGAATTATACCTGAAAATACTTTAATGTTGGAATTAATAAATATAGCATATTCAAAAGTATATTTAATACATTTAAAGAAACTAGAGATAGTTGAAAATAAACAAAAAAGAGATAGTTTAAAAATAAGCAAAGAGAATATTAAAAATAAAAGACCAAGAGGAATTATAAAAGAACTCAATAAAACTTTTGAGAACAAGAAACATTGCAACTGAAACTTAAAATTAGTAAATGGAGAATACAACAGATTAGAAGCACTTGAACAGAAAATCATAAACTAAAAAATAGGTGTAAAGTAATTAACCAGAATGTAGACCGGAAAGAAAAAAAATGGAAAAACATGAAAGAAAAGTTACACAACATGAATGATAGATCTCTAATCAGAGTTTCAGAATGAAAAGAGAGAAATTGTGCCTGAGAATTTTACAGAATTGTTGAATGATGCTAAATCTTATGAGTAGGATGCTCTTGAATATCAAGCAGGATAAGAAATTTACCTCTAGACAAATCATAATGAAAATATAGAAAACTAAAGATGAAGAAAAGATCACAAAAGCCAGAAAGTAGATTATCTACAAAGTAATTACACTTATAAGCAGAACAGAAGCCAGAAGACAGTAGAAAAATGTGCTGAGAGAAAATAACTGTTAGCCTAAAGTTGTATACTCAGCAAAAGTATCTTTTAAGTGGAAGGGCAAATTAAAGTCACTTTTTTACAAACAAAATATGAGGAAGTTGAAACAAACAAATCTTTGTTAAAGGAAATTCTATAATCGTGCACTTCCCAGAAGAAGAATGTGATCTCAGATCCCAGATATTATACACAAAAAGGAATTAAGAGCCAAGAAAGTGGTAAATATAAATAAATATTAACTGTATAAGAAAATGCCTGTTTATTTTTATTAAAGAAAAATAGGGTAAAAAATAATAGATGCTCAAAACTTGCAAGTAGAGAGGAGTGACCAGAGCTAAATATTTTAAAGTCAATGGATTGTACAGGAAAAGGTAAGAATAATAATGGTTAACTTTAAAAATATGCATATGAGGAGGAGAGAATATGGTGGCCGAATAGGCAGAACTTCCAGACTGGAAATAAAGCTAAAGAGGGGAACATACACCCAGAATTACCAGCTGAGGTCCAGGTAAGGAGGAGACTTATATCAAGGAAGGACAGAAAACACCTGGAGACTAGTAGGAAGGGCGAGGTCGAGAGGGACAAACGACCCAGAGTGAGGAGGGATCGCTATGGGAGGGTCTTTTCCCTCAGAAGATAGAGGCCCTGGAACCCAGACTGGGCTCCACAGCCCCCCACTAGAGCTGAGACCAGAGGCCCATGTAACATCCAACAATGAAAGGTGTCAGGGCTGCTGGCCACCGGGCAGTCTGGAGCTAGTGGACTAGAGCCGGTTGGAGAGAAAGCCTCAGTTTTTGTTTACTTTTAAAACCCAGAGCACAGAAGTTTTCATTTGCAGCTACTCATCTGAGACTTTGTTGCAGGGAGGGCGGTGTGGACTCCAGGTGCCTCAGGAGAGGCTGGGGTGGGAAGCATGAGGGGAGACTTGGAAAAGCAGCAGCCAGAAGTCCTGCATCAGTCGTACCCTCCCAAACCTAAACAGCCATTTTTCCTGAGAGGAGCTAGCTGCTCCCAGTAGCCACAGCACAGGAAAAGAAAAAAACCCCTCCCTACTTGCTATAGCCTGCCCCACCCTCAGGAGCCCTGCCTGCCACACCCTGCATCTTGACCTTTGCAGAGGAGACAGCAGCAGAGGCCAAGCCCAGGGTTTGAACAGTCTCAGGAAGCATCAATGACTGGGTTGGGGTGGAGCCATCTGTCCCACTATCCTGGGACCCTGACTGGTGCCTCCCCCTCATGGGAGAGCTGATAGAAACTCCAGGTTTCCAGCTGGTCCCACTGGACTGCATACGAGGATCTCTGCGTAGCCGAGGGCAGAGTAATATTCTGGGCCGCTAGCAGAGGAGTAACTCTGGGATACTTACCCTGAAATCTGAACAGCACTTCCCTTTCATGTCTAGACTCCCAGTTCCTCCTAAAGCCCTTTCAGAAACAGAATTCTGAGTGATTAAGATTGACAGCTGGCTGGCAAGCACGGGCAGGCAGAGCCAGAGCCAGGGGAACCTGGGAAGCTTACTCACCCAGCCCTGGGCCCCATGTTGCTAACAAACCAGCCTTAGAGGGCAGCTTGGCCTCTCCTACGTGCAGCCAAGTCCTGTGGCGACAGACACAAACTGTGGATTGCATGGAGCTTCAAGCAGGTTGCTGAGAGCCCCAGGAGGACAGTTTCTGACAGTGGTTAGCACCTAAGTACCTCCAGGGAAGCCCAGAATCGGCAGACAGAACGGTCAGCCTCAGCCATCAGAGCAGGGTCCAAGGGGAGCTCCCAGGGGGCACTAGATTCAGCTGAGACAAATGCCACTTCACTTTTTTTTTCTCTTCCCTTTCTTTTTTATTTATTTTCTTTATCTGCTTTATTGATTTGTTATTATTTTAGTCTCTATTATTTCATTCATATATCCAATTTTTTTCTTCCCCTTTCCTACTCATTTTTTTTTTCCTGCTTTCTCATCTTTTTTCCTCTTCTTATTTTAGCCTCACCAATAGCCAGCTGTGGTTGATGTTTGAGGCGAAGGTGGTCATGGTGTGGTTCTGTGGGTCCACAAAAGAATCCTCCAGGATGGACACCAAGTGAGCAACATTGGCAGGAAATAGTCACTCGGCCCAGCAGGGCATCCTGTGTGTCTTGGTCAGGAGTCTCCTCCCGGTGAACGATGTCTTCTGTCAAGACATGTTTGCTATAGGGATTTGGGTTCCGCTGCCAGAAGGCAGTGAACACTTGGTCCCAGGAGCTCCAAGCATGCTCTGGCCCAGGAAATAATTCACCATTTTCCTGGCCATGGATGGATCAGCAGCCATGCAGCATCAGAGATGCAGACCCCAGGGGGGCATGCAGAGGCCAGGCCAGGGCACGGCATAAGCCTGCCAGGCATCAACTCAGTCACCACCCCACTGTGCCCCATCGGCTGCTGCCACCATGAGGAGTTGCCAGGTGTTTTGTTTGTTTTCTTTCATGTTTTGTTGTGTTGTATTTTGTTTGGTTCTGCCAGCACCACAATAACTCTCACGATGTGGTCAGAGGTGAGCCTCACAGTCAGCCAGCCTGAGAGGAGATTCCAGCCATCTCCCATTCCACCCAGGGATCCTACTTCTAGGAATATATCCTAAGAAGTTGAAAACACCATTCAGAAAGAATATATGCACCCCTTTGTTCATGGCAGCACAATTTACAATAGCTAAGATCTTGAAATAGCCCAAGTACCCATCAGTAGGTGAGTGTATAAAAAGCTGTGGTACATTTATACCATGGAATACTATGCAGCAATAAAAAAGAAGGATCTCTTATCTTTTGAGACAGCATGGAGGGACCTGGAGAGTATCATGCTAAGTGAAATAAGTCAGTCAGAGAAAGACAAGTATCACATGATCTCACTCATGTGGAATCTAAAGAACAAAATAAACTGATGAACAAAATAGATCTAGAGACATAGAAACATGGAACAGACTGGTAAATCTCAGAGGGAAGGTAGGGGTGTGTGGGAGGGAAGAGATTAACCAAAGAACTGATATGCATGTATGCATAACCCATGGACTCACACAATAGTGTGGTGAAGGTCTGGGCGGGGGGATGGGGTGGACTAAAAGGGATCAATGGGGGAAAATGGTACATTTGTATTACTTTCAACAATAAATATAAATTTTAAAGGCAAGCAAACCAAAAATATGAACATTAAACTTTCTAGAGTAATTACTAAAATATAGAGGTAAAAAAAAAACTGAATAAGAAAAATAATTAATTAACCTTTCCTAAAAAAGAAATGACAAGTAAAGAAAAATTTTAAATGAGAAAGAGAAAATGTGGGATGAATATACTGTACAAAATAAGATAGCAAAACATATCAAAATATGCCAATAAGTGTAAAGTAGTGTAATAAGTGTAAAGTAGCTAATATCTCCTGGTAAAAGATGAAGAGTTTTATGAATTGATTTTAGGGAGGGGAAGGTAAAGAGAATGAAACAGAGGGAAACTTCAACTTGTTCTACTTATTTTTGCATTCATTGGTTGCTTCTTGTATGTACCCTGACCAGAGTTTGAACCACAACCTTGGCATATCAGGTTGACACTCTATGAACTGAGCTACCCAGCTAGGGTCCAGAGTTGATTATTTTTTAAATAAGCAAAATTTAGCTCATATGCTGTTTACAACAGACTTGCATAAGGATATAAAAAAGCTAAATGTCAGAACATGGCAAAATACTAGTATATGCCAGGTAAATACTAAGCCAAAGAAAAGAAATGGTGTGGTGATATCAATATCAGACAAAATAGTATGTAAGGAAAAAGCAGAATATCACTACCTAGTGATAGAACATTTTTCTCCAGAAAGATGTAACAATTATAAACTGATATGAATCTAAATACATATATATGAAATAATTATAAGGGGAAATCAATAAATTCATGATCAAAGTAGACTTTAACATTCTTCTTTTATTAAATGATTTTCCTAAGAAAAAAAATTAACAGAGATACAGGATATTTGAACAATACAAAATTTGACCTAAGAGAAATGGGCAGATTTTTGCAACAAATAGAGAACACACATTCTTTTCAAGCACAAATGGAATATGTATGAAAATTAATCCTGAGAAAGGACATGAAGCAAGACTCAAAATTTTCAGAAGGATTATTGTCATATAGACTACATTATCTAATTGCAATGCAATTAAGTTAGCAATCAACCATCACAATGACAAGAAACTACAAACTCCCCCTTATTTTGGAAGTTAAAGAAATACTTCTCAACAACTCATGGGTTAAGGAAATCCTAATAGAAGTTAGAAAATATTTAGAATTAAACCCCAATGAAAATATTACACATCAAAACATAATGATGCAGTATGTATAGGGAAGTTTATAGCCTTAAATATCTATAGTGGAAATGAAGAAAGCCTAAAAATTAACGAGCCAGGTATTAAACTTAAGGAGTTAGAATAAATATAGAAAGGAAAGGAAAGTGATACTAAAGATATGTGAAGGAAAAAGAGTAGAAGTAACCTAAAAAGAAAACCAAAGTTAGTGTTTTAGAATTATTAATAAAATAAACATTTGCCAAGGTTGGTCAAGAAAAAAAAAAAAGGCATGGTCTAAAAAATGCAAAACTATCCCCAGTTTACATAGGGATCTTGTATCATTCTTAGTTTTTTTCAAGATGAGATTTAAAATTCTTTCTACTTCAGTCTAAGTTCTTCATGGGAAACTTGGGCCCAGAGACTAAATGTGACTTGGACACAGACAGCCATGAGCCTGTCTGCTTCCTATCTTGCATTTGTCTTACCTTAGCACTGATGGTTCCTCTTTCTTGGCCTGACATTTCTGGTAGGAGAATTATTTCTTTGAATCAGAGGCTGTAGCACCTCTTAAAATAGGTGGGTGAGTATTAGGAGAGTGTGTATCTCAGGGTTCCCTACTGGCCCAGTCAATTCAACCCATCTTCATGGAGCCCCTATATGTGGGATTGGTGGAAAGATATATGTAGTGAGAGTGAAAAATTAATGATCTTAACCTCTAGTAATTCCTCTTAGAGAACAATAATACCTTGGTAAGCCACTGGGTCAGAAGGTAAGGGTGCTCCGAGGAGCCCAAGCCACAGATATGACAGTTAACATATAGTAGAGGTACTGAAAACACTGTGAGTGAGAACATGAGAATAATTTGTGGTTTTGTTCCTTCAAAGATCAAGGAGGGAAGATCAGAGGAGAGGGAAAGGAGAGAGAGAAAGCAAGAGGGTGTGAGGCTGGGGAGCATGTGGACTGATGTGGCCAGAATATACTCCCCGGGGGATGGGGAGTGAGTGGCTGAAGGACTTCTGAAAGTAAGGCTTACTACTCTTTAGTCTGAATAAATGTGAGATGTTGCAATGTAGCATGTCTACATCTTTACTGTAAAATACTTTCAGTTCATCTACTTCCCACTGGGAAGTGTGAAGATGGAAGGATGGAAGGATGAAAGAGAAAAATGAGTAGGAGTTTAATGTCAGTGCTGACTGTGAGCATGTGGGCCAACTGGGAATTGGCCGACATCTTGTAAGGGAGGACTTTGTAGTTCTCCTGGGTGAGGAAATGGTGTTTGTAGCAGTTATGATTACATGTGGGTGCAAGTAAGAAAAAATCCCCCAAGAGTGGTTTAAAGAGACCAGGGTTTGGTGCAGTGCTTCAAGGTTGTCAGCAGAGACCCAAATCCCTCCATCTTGCTGCTCTAACTCAGTGTGGCTTTTGCCCTCCTGGTTGTGTGATGGTGGCTGCTCCTGCAGACATCTTGCCCATATTCCAGGGAAAGAAAAAGGGGAGAAAGGAAGGCCAGATGCATGAATCTTCTTTTGAAAAGCTTTCCCAGAAGCCCCATCCAGTGACTGCTGCCAGGGATGGGTCACATAGTCATACTTAGCTGCAAGGGAGTCTGAGAAGGAGACTATTTTAGCTGGACATGTTGCCTCCCTGAACAAAATCTGGGTTCCTTCATTAAGGAGGACTTAGGAAATGGCTGTTGGGAAAGCAATTAGCTGTGTCTGCCATGAAGCTCATCTAAACTAGAGCTAAGTGGGCTGGGAGATCCCAGGAGCCATCTGGGTTATTTGGAGATGAATAAGACAGCCCTTGTGGAGTTCACAATTTAGAGGGGAAGACAGACACCTAATTTGAGTAACAAGAACACTGAATTACATTTTAATATAATGTGGTTAGGGGAGGCAATAGAAGTAAGCACAGGGGCTCTGAAGCACCCAGGCAGGAAGACAGCTGGCTGGGGAGGGAGAGAGGCACCAGAGCAGAAGGTAGTCTCGGGATAACATTGTGTGGGTGTGGTGGGGCAGGGCCACTTCTGTAAGAGAAGTGCAGGAGCGCCAGTTGGTGTGATGTATGTGGAATCACATGCAGGTTTGTATATGGAGAATTTCAGGTCTAAGGTGGGAAGGGGCAAGATGTGACTGAGCAGTGTCAAGGGCTCTTTCTGTTAGCGAATGGACCCTAGCCGGCATCCCGAAGGCTCTGGGGAGCCATTGGAGAGTGTTAAGCAAAAGAGTGACCTGTTTTGGATGGCCATCTGGCTGCCACATGGGGGTAGCTTTGCTCAAGCAGGAAGCAGAGGCAGGGAGGACTGAGAGGAGGCAAGGGCCGCCCCTGCGGAGAGATGGAGAGAAGAAATGGTCTCTGAGGACTCTCAGATGTAGGGAGAGTCTATGCTGCTCCCTCCCGGGTGTGTAGTCCGGATGTTGAGCTTTTGGAGGTGCTCCTTATTAATTCAACCCAGGAGCGGGGGCAACGGGATGGGGTAGCATTGGGGGAGGGGAGTAGAAATGATGTCTGCCCAGAATGTGTTGATTTTGGAAAGAGAACTTTAATCAAAGAGTACCAGACCTGAACAGATCCTCTCCTTTTAAAAAGTTGACGAAAAGGCCCTCAGAGGAGCAAGTGAATTATCCAAGGGCACACAACTAGTTTGCTGAAGTGACTGGAATCAAGTCTCCTGACTGCCAGTCACTTGTTAGCTGTCACCTTAGAAGAGGAATCCTTGTCATGGGAGACGGCATTTGTTCTAGGAGGGAGGTTTTGAGGCTTAGCTGCACTTGGACTTGGTTGCACAGGTCAGTGTTTGGGGGAGGGTCAGGGTTAGTTCCGGAGGAGGAGAGGTGAGGCCACCTGCGCATCAAAGCAGGGCATAGAGAGAGGGGGGTGGGGGGCAAGACACTGTCAAAGATATCACCTCAATTGCTTAAGGTTCTCGCAGCAGCTCAGGGGTTGGGAGTCCTTCATCTGTGTGTGTGTGTGTGTGTGTGTG
>NW_005362075.1:671905-672668 GCF_000412655.1 Myotis brandtii
CCACACACACACACTGTTCACACTGTTGAGTTAAGGCCAGTTGATTCAGCAGAAGGTTGGGGGCACTTCTGACCAGCGTTTCCCAGGCACCCGTGTTCAAGTGGTCCAGTCTGTCCTCGAAACTAGAACTCCACGACTCTGAACCTTGTGCTCTTTGAACCTAATATTCAGGTCCTCACCAATGGGGTTGGGCCTCTTGTGCTCTCTGATGGACTAGTCCCCTCCGCTATAAGGGGACCCACGATCGGTCAGCAGGTGGCGCTGCGCACCCGAGCAAAGGCGCTGAGCGCCTGCAGGGGCTGGGGGTGGGGCTGCCTAGTTCGCTGGAGACTCGCTCTGCGGATTATTAGCAAAAGCGCAGAAATGAAAGGGCTTCCAGACTTCAAAGGAAATTCACAGAATTCGAGAGCGCCCAGGACCCGGGGGCGCGTGCTTTTAAGGGTCTAGCGGAGACCTGCTCGCAAGGGCAGGAATGGGAAGCAGCCTTGTGCTTGCGGCCTGGGAGCGTGCAGTCCCTGGGGCGTCGCTCCCAGCTTTGGGCGGGGTCTGTGACGCGAGACCGCGCGGGGTTCTGCCCGGCGCCACCTCCCAGTGACCCCAGCCTCTTCGCAAGTCCAGGCGAGTAAAGCCCTCCTTTCACGTGGAATCGGCCCTGATGATTCTCATCAAAGGCCGCAGCCGCAAGGGATTTCACTTAGGAAAGAGTCGCGGAGGGTTTATGACCAGGTTCTGCTGAAAAGCATGCTGCAGGTATTCAGGTGGA
>NW_005362075.1:672697-748638 GCF_000412655.1 Myotis brandtii
GGCTCCTGGTCCCGTGCTAGCTTGTGATTTGGGCACATTCCTCCTTCTTTGGGACTCAACTTCCTCTTTGTAAGTGAAGGGAAGGGGCTAGGGTTTGGCCTTTGTGCTCTGACCTGAAATATTCTGGGAGAGACTTGAGCACCCCCCCCCAACACACACACACACACACACACACACACACACACTGTTCACACTGAGTTAAGGCCAGTTGATTCAGCAGAAGGTTGGGGGCACTGCTGAGTGGTTCTGGTCTGGAGGTTTGGCCAGCTTAGTGTACGGGAGGTGGAGAGGCTCCAATGTCAGGCCTTGGTGAGGGCAACAAAACTTAGACCCGTGGGTGGTGTGGATGGTGTTAGGAGGAAGGGGGAGCTGGTGTCCTGGGTGCTGGTCTGGGCCACCAGAGTTACAAACAACCAAAGGAGGGGCCGCAAAGGCCCTGCCCTCCGTGTGGCCCGCCATCCTCAGGTTTCCTTGGGACACCCTGCTGCAAGCCCCTGAGCCACCTCAGGAAGTCACCCACATGGTTATAGCAAATGTCGGGCCCCACTCTGAGGTGTGACTGTGAGACGGGGCCAGCCTGTCCCTCCTGCGGTTCATTGCCCACCGTGTGCTGAGTTCCCAGGTCACAGAAGGTCAGGCGACCTTGGGAAGACAGATAAAGTTGGTGGGTGGAGGGAGGCCTGGAGAGCCAGCAGCAGGGTGAGGCACCTCTTATCAGAAAAGTTGAGTCAAGGACTTGGAATCTCAGTAGGGTCAGCTGCCCTTCACTTCCTCTGCTGGAGACTAAGCCCTCTCTGAGACACTGGGGACCATCCTCATTATACCTAATTATTACTTCAACTGTGATTATTACCCCCCCCCCCTTTATTGGGTGCTTCCTGCAGCATCTACATCAATCTTCATAGCAATCTACGAAGCAGGGGCTGTTGTTGTTCTCATTTTATGGATAAGAAAGCTGAGGCTTAGTACTGTGTTAGCTTACTGGTCACCTGCACCAGGCCTATCTGGGTGCACACCCCGAGCTCATGCTGAGCTGCAATAGCCCTGGAGGTAAGAAGGGCTATTGTATAAAGTTTTCTTTATGGAGGAATGACCAAGTCCACCGTAGCAATAAGAATACTGTGCTCTGTTAGGAAGGATGAGGCAGATCCGCGTGGACCCATGTGGGCAGATCCCCAGACATGCTGTGAATGAGGAAAGTAAACTAGGTGGAGGGTACAGCTATTCACAGCAGCAGCAATACACAAGCAAACACAACGCCCACAAAGCAATGTTAGTGCTTTCTGTGGGCGCACCATCTGCCTGCATAAATACACAGTGCGGGGCTCGGAAGCACACTCAGGAGCCTGAGGAGGGTCGCCTCTGTGGACAGGGAAGAGAGGGACTGAACTAGAGGTTAGTGCAAAGGGTCCTCAAGCTTTATGTTTTGATTTTTTATGAGAATTAGTTGTCTAATTAAAAATTAATATTTAAAAAACTTGGTCTTTCTTGTAGTTGTCTCAAACTACTTGTTTTAAGCTCTGCGCCATGGAGAGTGAGCTGTGCTCCGTCCGTCCTGGAACCCCAAACATGTGCAGAACACCTTACATACCAGGCGCCTTACCTGCATGAGCTCATTTGTCATCGGCAGGCCTCAGGAGCCTTTGATCCGGTCCCTCTCAGCTCATGCCTTTCCAGACTCTGGGCCTCATTTCTTTAGCCTCTCCACAGATGGCAGCCCTGCCAGCCCTGGCCTGTTTTGTTGTTCTGCCTGAGATTCATACCCTCTCTTTCTCTGCCTCTGCCTCTTCCTCTCCCTCTCTGTCCCCATAGGTCATGCTTGCCCAGGGGGGGAGGACTGGGCAGGGAGGAAGGCATTTTCTGTTTTGTTTCTAATCAGCTTCCTGAAACTGCCCCAGGGCTGGATGCTGCAGGAATTTGCCCAGAGCCTCTCTGAAGCTGGAACCCATCCCCCAAAGACCCAGTTGTTGCACCCCATTCCCTTACTCCTTCTTCAGATATTTCTGGGTCATCTATAGTGTGCCTGGAGCTGTGCTAATCACATCTGCTGTTCTGTGGACTTGGAGCCCACCCCCCACTCCCTACCTCTTCCTGCTCCTGCTGTTAGTCCTTAGGCCAGGCCACTGTGTCTAACGTTCCCCTTCAGTCATTTCTCCCCTCTCCAGTCAGAGCTAGCTTTCTAAATCAAATCTGATTACACTCCTCCGTTGCTAAAAGCTCTCAGGGGTTTCCCATTTTTGTAGGGTCAAGTCAAACGATTGAAATGACCCCAGCTTACACCTCCAGCATCCATGCTCCAGCCACAAGGGACTCTCTCAGGCCCCTACCCCATGCTTGGGCCTCTGAGCTTTAACACATGCCTTTCCCTCTGCCTGCAATACCTTTTTTTTTTCTTTCTGGCTAATTTCTAGTTAAGCTTCAGGTCTGAACTTAGGTAGCAACTCTTCCTAGAAGAAGCATCCCTACCCTTACTCCTCTACTCCTGCCCCCTAAAGCTGTGCATCTGTCTCTCAGGTCCCTTATCACGCGTTATTCAATTGCAGGTTAAATTTGTCTGTTTTTCCCTTCAGACTACAATGTCTTGAAGAAGAATAATGACAACCCCACACCAGGGTGACCTCTTCCTTACCTTAGCCCACGCCAGGCACTGTGCTAAGCATTTTTAAAAAAATATGTTTTATTGATTTTTTACAGAGAGGAAGGGAGAAGGATAGAGAGTTAGAAACGTCGATGAGAGAGAAACATCCATCAGCTGCCTTCTGCACACCCCCTACTGGGGATGTGCCTGCAACCAAAGTACATGGCCTTGACCAGAATCAAACCTGGAACCCTTGAGTCCACAGGCCGAAGCTCTATCCACTGAGCCAAACTGGTTAGGGCTGTGCTAAGCATTTTTTACGCCTTCTACCATGTAATTCTCACCTCTCTTTGAAGTGGGAGCCACCATTATCTCCGTTTTTTTAGATGAGGAATTTTGCCTTAGAGAGGTCAAAGTCACGGAGCCAGTAGATGGTGGATTCAAAGGCCAGCAGTCTGACTTCAGAGTCCACACCTTGCCCCACTGGGAAGGACAGGGCTGTGTCTGTCTGATTCGCAATTATGTCCATAGGTCCAAATGCAGTGCCTGCCATCTAGAAGGAACTCAATAACTATCTGTTGAATGAATGAATAAATCAAGAGATGTTTGGCAATGAGCAGCAAATGTAATCTCGGCTGGGCCTGGTTCCCTTTAAATGCATTGAGGGGAAGAAGAGCTACATTATCAATCCATGCCGGAAACCATGGGGTACCCAAGGGAGATGATTGGGAGACTCTCGAGCCAAGGAGCTGGGCAGGGCTTCTTGGCCAATGGGGTTTGATTAGATGGGGCTGGACACACAGGGGAGATCCTGGAGTCTGGGAGGGGCTGGGGGCCCCAGGACCAGGTCTGCAAAGAGCTGTTTGGGGAGTTTCAGGTTAGCAGATACCTGATAAGACCTGACAAGAGCACTTACTGTGGGAAGAATGATGGGGAGAGAAACACCCCATAAGACTCGAATTTGTTTTATTTTGGCCGAAGTGGGATGATTTAAATTGGTGGTTCTCAATCAGGATGATTTTGCCCCTCGGGGACATTTGGCAACATCTGGAGACATTTTTGTTGTCATAGCTGGGGGCAGTACTACTGGCATTGAAACCAGGGATACTATTAAATGCCCTACAGGACAGCACCCCCGACCCCCACAAAGAATTACCAGGCCCCAATGCCATTATAGTCAAGGTTGAGAAGCACACATTTCAGTGCTGGAATGGATGAACCTGGGGAGTAAGTGATGCCAGTGGAGCGCCTTCTCTGATGGCCCCTGACTCCTCTGTATTGCCACGGCCTGTGACGGAGGAGGGACTGGAGGTGACAGATGCCCTCTCTGCTCCCCCACTCTTTCCCCCACCCTGGAAAACACACCAGGAACTCGCCCCCTCTCTGTGGTTTCCCTTTCCTCCTCTCCAGTCCTCACAGTTCTGTTATCACTTTAAGATCAAAAGTTGGAAACATTTGCTGCCCATATTTCAGGGAAGTGGTGTGGGTGGGTCTCCGATGTGAGCATGCTTGGCCTGCTTCCTCCAGGGGGCTCTGGCGCGGGAGCAAGACACTGCTCATAACTTAGGTGATCACTCCCAGAAGGGGCGGGACTACAGTGGGGTGGGAGAGGCAGTTGAAGACCATCATCAAGATTTGCACAGGCAAAGTGTGACACGAGCCTTTCCCATGACCCTATTCCTGGTGGCCTGACCCCTTCTTTGTCCCTATGCACACTCATGCTATAAATGTATCCTGAGTACTTAGTACTTCTATGTTCCAAAGACATTGTCAGTGCTGTTTTGTTCATAGGGAAGCCTCAGTCCTTGAGGAATATATATAAAGGCAAAGCCCAAGGTAGAATTAGATGTGGGAAAAATGTATTGGGTTTAAACACCTGTGAAGTATAAAGGGATGAAGCAGGCAGGAGTCTGACACCTGGGAAAGGAGAGAGGGAAGGAAGGGGAATGGACAGGAAGTGTTAGCTGGGCTGCTTGCCTGTTAGAGGAGCCTGCATCTCACATGAATGATACTGGTACCCGCCATGCTCAGCCACTAGCTCCTCCTGACCCGTGACCCTGGCATTGCTTCTGTGGGGTTTGCAGGCAGCCGCTGTAGGAACCCAGGACAGCTTCTCCTCTTTTCTCAAATAGCGACAAAACCACCGAAGCCCTAATCCTGCCTTCGAGCCGTCTAGGCCAAGCCCAGCTCTGTGGTGGCCATCCCCCCAGTTCTCTCTCCTCACTGGCCTATCACCCCTACCGGCTGGTGGGGTCTGTTGCCTGCAAAGCCAGGCTGCCTCCTTAGCTCCATCTTTGCACATCTGCTCACACCACCCTCCTGCCTGAAGCACCATTTTTTCTCTTTAGTCTGAACTAAATCTGCCCACTGCCTGGTCCAAGCCGACTCCCACTTCTTCCAGGATTTCTTCAGTCCCCACTGATGTCCCCACTCACAGGATTTCTGTTTTGTACAGGAGCACTGCCATAATTTAGCATCTCGCTGCTCTCCAGTTGTTTCAGCTGTTATGATCTTATTTCTGAAACTAGCTGACAAGTTCCTGGAGGGCCAGGTCAGTGATGAATCAGTTCCCTCTCCACCATTTCTTCTCTCCTTCTCCTCTGCCCTTATTTCTATTCATCAGGAGTCAGGTTTTCTAGCAGAAACT
Source organism: Myotis brandtii (assembly GCF_000412655.1). Classification (NCBI taxonomy): domain Eukaryota; kingdom Metazoa; phylum Chordata; class Mammalia; order Chiroptera; family Vespertilionidae; genus Myotis; species Myotis brandtii. The sequence goes on from NW_005362075.1 coordinate 677,923, forward strand.
GATAGGACTTTTTTGCAAACTGATTGGTGCCCTCCAAGTCCTAGCTGGGCCCCAGGTTGGCTTGGATCTTGCTCTTTCTCATTCTTCCCTGGTCCCAGTGGCCTCCAGTGTCCCCTTCTCTGACGCCCCCCGAATTAATCCCTACTCTCAGTGCCTGGATTCATGCTAAGGAACCCGTGACTCAGAATAGCCCCAAATGGGACTTCTCCCTATTTTTGACCAGGCTCCAAAGAGTTAAAAGGATCAAATGTAAATACAGTACATCTGAATCATGAGCTGGACTCTGCAGTGTGCAATACAGTAACCACTAGCCATGCATGGCTACTTAAATTAATGAAAATGAAAATGTAGCTCCTCAGTTATAGTAGCCACATTTATTTCTTTTTTTAAAAATATGTCTTTATTGATTTTAGAGAGAGAAGAAAGGAGAGGGAGAGAGAGAGAGAAACATCAATCGGCTGCCTCCCGCACGCCCCCTACGGGGATCAAGCCGTAAACCGAGGCATGTGCGTATATGCCCTAACCTCTTGTTGCATGGGTCGATGCTCAACCACTGAGCCACACCAACTAGGCACGCCATATTTATTTCAAGTGCTCAATAGCCATGTGTGGCTAATGCTGCACAGATATATTTCCATCATCACAGAAAGTTGTCCTGGACAATGCAGAGAGAAGGAAAGGCAGTTTTTAAAAAGCATGTCTGAGGTGTATCATGAATTTCCTTTCAGGCCTGAATCACCACAGTTAGATTGTTGCCTTGCCTAAACTGTGGCTTTGAGGCTTCCCATTGAGCTGAGAGGCATAGAAGCAGTGGTCTTGGGGTGTAATGACAGGTGTCATGTCCCAGGCCCGGGTCCCTGGCCTCTGGCTCTGGGTGTGCCTTTGGGGGCAGAGATTCCCACTCACAGCGGGGAGCCGGGCAGAGCTTCTCCCTCAGCCTCCAGGAAAGAGGGCCGCAGCGGCCTAGGAGTGGAATTCCTAATGCACTCCACAATCGACATTTTGCAGCAATTCATATCAATTATTAAGCAGAAAGCCCAAGGAGAGTGTGTGAAAGAGTAAAGAGTGTGGGAGGAGAGGGGGCGAGGGGGAAGAGAGGACTAGGGAAGGGTGAGGCTGGGAGGGCGGAGGTGCTGGGCAGAGGGCTCCAGTGCTCACCCTCCGGCACAGAGAATATAGTCTCAGGGTCAGGCAGGGAGTGGTCTCGGTGGTCTACACTTGTTGCTGAGTATTTGGGGGCCATGATCTTCCTTTAAGAGAGCTGCTGGCAAACCTGAGCTTATTCAAGAGTCAGACACCAGGATGCTGAGGGACTGAGGTAGATGGCTCAGCGGGCCTGGGTGGAGGCAGGGCAGTGCTCTTCAAAGTCTGAAGGGCAGTCATGTCGAGCAGGGGGCAGCAAATTCTGCCTGTAAAGGGCCAACTGTTGCAGGCTTTGTGGGCCTTACCGTTTCTGTTGCAACGACTGGATCTGCTGGAGCACGAAAGCAGCTGTAGACAACTTGCAAGCAGATGGGCGTGGATGTATTCCAGTAAAATGTTCTCTGCAGAAACTGTGGCAGGCTGGATTGCACCCAATTCTGAGCCCCAATCTGAGTCCTCTAAATCCAGTCCCTGGACCAGCCCTGTGGGCATCACCTGTGGGCTTGTGAGAAATGCGGCCCCAGCCTGGATCCTGGAAACAGATCTGCATTTTAATAGATCCCCTTGCCTGTTAAAGTCAGGAGCAGGAACAATGTCTAGAAATGACAGGAAGAGAAATTTCATCTCAACATCAAGATGAACTTTCTACCAAACAGAGCTGCCCCCAAAGGCAGCAGGGAGCTCTCTCTTCGGGGAGTGAGCATCCCGTCACTGACCTGTTCAAGCAAAAACCAGACAACCAGTTGCCCTGGACAACAGAGAGCACTTGGGCAGGAGAAACAGCACTGTGGTTAAGTGTCCTCGCTGGGAGGGGAGCTGCCTGGGTTTGAATCCTGGTGGGGTGAGAGAAGGTTTCGCTGACCCTTATTTCAGATTCCTCCTCTGTCCAATGGGGTTATCCGAGCCCTCCGAGGGGTGTGCTGAGGATTAATTCACTTGAATTCCTGCAACAGCACTTACCACACACCAGGTGCTCAGTGTTACTATAGATTACTTAATTCTCTAATACAGTGGTTCTCAACCTTCTGGCCCTTTAAATACAGTTCCTCATGTTGTGACCCAACCATAAAATTATTTTTGTTGCTACTTCATAACTGTAATGTTGCTACTGTTATGAATCGTAATGTAAATATCTGATATTCAGGATGGTCTTAGGCGACCCCTGTGAAAGGGTCGTTTGACCGCCAAAGGGGTCGCGACCCACAGGTTGAGAAACGCTGCTCTAATAGCTATCCAGGTTTTTGGTTGGATCAAGGACCAGTCTTTGTATCTAAAGTCTCTTCTTTCCAACTGAGATTCAAGGCCAGGGAGGGGAGGATTTGGGGAGTGACAATCATAGCCAGTGCTTTGGCGTATTTAATACGAGCCAGGCATTATGCAAGCATTGGCTAATGCCTTTCAAATTACTTTCTGATACTCGTTGGCCTGTAAGAGCAGATGGGTTATAATCTGTTGCCCAAACACTGCGCACGTTTCAACTTCAGAAAGTCAAATCGAGCCCAGACATGATGTGCATGGCTTTGTCACCTGCAGACTGATGCTGTGTGGTGGACCCAGAACTCCCTAAGGCTGGTCAAAGAGCTCCTCTTTGGCCACGTCACCAGTTCAAACCTTATTGCAGAAAAATAAGGTGCCCACTGACTCCAGTCCTATGCGTGTGGAGGCACCCAAAGATTTAAAGCCCCCTTTGTCTTCGTTGTTTGTGCTTATGACTCAAACCAGAGGCTTTAATGACAGACCTTATTTGGATTCTTGCTTTGTAGTTTCATGGCTGTGTGGTCAGGGGCGGCCTCTTGACCTCTCTGAGCCTTGGCTCTTTCCCCTATAAAACGGCCTGACAAAGCTGCGCGCCTCCCAGGTGGTGGCAGGTTTAGGTGGGAGCATATGGGTGAGATGCCGAGAGCGGACAATGTGGTTGTCGTTTTGATGAAACCTGCAAGCCTCTTGAAGGCTCTCCCTTCCCTCACAGTGCTTTTCCGGTAACAAGGGCTGAATGCATGCTCAGCGGAGGAACAAATCACCTTCTCCAGCAAAACTCGGGCATTCATTGTGTGTGGCAAAGGTCCCTCCCCATCAGCCAGTGGCCGGGCTACCCACCTTTTATCCTACTCACAGCTTTGGCTTGGCTTAGTGGAAACCGACACAGTTCTTATCTTCCCAAAGAAACCTTTCAAAAAACAACATACTGAATTTTTAATGGTGTATGTGCTTGTTTTAGTTTCATGAAAAGGTGGGTGGGAAGGAAGGATTGTCCTTTATACCTAAGGGCAGAATTTAGCCACGCATCCTTTCTTATTGCTTAAAACTCCTCCATCTCCCCCCTTGCCTCCTCCTCCTATCATATACTTTTTGGTGCATTTTGGTTAATTAATTTAAAGTGACGATAGTCCCAGATGAAGCTGTAAATTAGTTTCAAATGGCGCAGCCGGGCCACCCACTGCTGGCAGATCCTATTGCAGTGACAACATTAAAACTTGAACAACCCTCAACAAGGCGGAGGAGGGGAATCCTGAAACCTCAAGTAAAAACACACTTCCAGCTCTATTCCTTGCTGCAGCCCTTAGGAAAGTGGAAACAGATGGATGGTGGCTTTGATAATGAGAGAGGCAATCAACTTTAGATTAAAAAAAAACCTAAACTCTACCCAGAAGGGATGAGTCTGACAGTAAAATCCCAGACACATAACGTTCCATTTAAGAGGCTATTGACATATTAGCCGGGAACAGAGTGGGTTCTGAGCGAGGTCAGTCCTCTCCCGGAGCCCCTCCATCCTCTCCACTGTCCCCTCCTCCAAGGCCCGGGCGCTCAGCTCCCTAATTGAAAACACTGCAGTGTCTTTGGAAGCTAGTGATGGTCAGATTTCCCCTGGAAATCACTGTTCTCGGGAGGCTTGGCTGCCGCCTGCTGCCAGATTCTAGAGAGGAGAAAAGACATTTCTGTTTTTAATTTAACTTAATTATTTTCTTTTTTGGTTGCGGTGTGTGTGTGATTTTTTGGGGGGTGGGGGTGGGGGAGTGCAGACAAGATGTGAGGAACAAAAACAAGCAGTTCAGAATCAGGAGAAAAGAAAACATTGAAGTCTTGAGGTCTGGGCTCATGTCTCAGTTTGGCAGCCTGCCAGCTGTGTAACTTGGGACAAATTATGACATTTTTTGTGCCTATTAAAACGCAGGTGAAAAAGCCCACATACCGGGTTGCCATGGGACTCAGGTGAGATGATGGGTGTGAATGCACTGGGAATGCCAAAGGCCCAACCCTAGTTCTGTGCGTGGAAGGCTCTCCGTGATTGAACTGGGCAGCGTGTGTGTGGAGGAAGGTGTCAGAATAGGAACTTGGGGTCTTCAGCTTTTTTCCCAGCTCTGCCATGGGTTTGGGGGCCGATTCCTCCGAGGGCTGACCCTCAGCTTTCTGCTGTCTTCTGCTCCCCTCCCTGGCCAAGGCCAGGAGGAAGAGTGCATGGGGTGCACCTGCCAGGCTGCTAGCCTGGTGTCATACCTGGCACATGCTGGGCACTAGATACATCATTGTCAAATGAGTGAATGAATGTGTGAGGGGCTCGAGCAAGGACAAGGGTAATACTGCTGGAAAGCGTGCCATTAAATTGGTTTCTCAGTAACTGCAGCAATTCCTCTGGGGGCTTCGCTGGAAGAGACAGGCCACGCGAGTGTTTCTTGTTCAGCAGGCTGCTTGAGGTTTCAAAAGAAGAGAGGTTCAAATGGAATGGAATCTTGGTTGGTCCAGAGAACATCTGCATGCTCGCCAGTTCAGTCATTTTGGAAAATGGGGAGATTTGGTTCTGATTCAAGCTTCTACTCAGTCTTCTTTCAAAGGCTGCTCGTGGAAATATGGATAAGCATTATGAGGACAGGGACTGGCTTATCCACTGAGTATTCTAAACATCTAACAGGTGCCTGACCCACAGGACATGATCAATAAATAGCCATAAGTAAATGCAGGATCTCTCTTTCTTCAGTCCACTGACTTCTCCATGCTTGTGGGCTCCTACCGGGTCAGAATCCACTTGCATTTTTTGGCTAGAAGGTTGTTTACGTCCAAGGTCCTCCAGGATGGAAGTAGCATCAAGCAAGCAACAGGGTTCTGATGGAGGCTTTCTGAGGGTTTAACTCTCATTCTGATGGGCTTGATTGGACCCTGGTTGAGGTGCCCCCAGCAGGATGGCAGCTGGACTGTCTGTGATGTGCTGGACCCGTGCTCCTGTTTTCTCCTCCCCTTTCTCTCCCAGCCCTGTTTCTCTCCTCTCCCTCCTCATCAACCCCATTCCCCCACCCATCCCCACTCGGAGGCATTGGTCTGAGGGGAGATCAGGAGGGAAGCTGGAAAGAATTCTTCCCTACTTTATAACAAGGAGCTCTGGCAATAGCCATGCGAAGTGTTGATCCCTGAGTTGTTTTTTGACTCTTAGATTGGCCCAAATCATGGCACTGGGATAGTTTTGAGGCTAACTGGCTATTGTTAGAAACATTTAGCAATGTCTCCTCTTTACTTTAATTTCCCCCCTCTCTGCAGTCTCAGCTCTAACAGCTGGAAAAAATTTCTCCTTCATCTGCTATATTCAGTCTTTCACTAAGCTCCATCAATTTTGCCTTTGAAAGTTCTTTTGTACCAGCCCCTTCTCTCATTCCCACTGCTAATCCCTGAGGCCTGGCTCTCATCCTCTTTGCATGCCCGAGCTGCCTCAAGAACCTCTTGGCAGAGTTCCCTGCCTCTGTTGTCTCTGTCTTCCATCCATTCTGTACAACCAAGACAGACTCATCTTTCTCAAGCTCTGTTTGCATCTTAGGATGCCTCAGCTCAAAATCCCTAGGCTGTGCAAAGTACTTGGCATTGCCCAGACAGCTTTTGTGGCTCCCTGTGCCTGTAATTTATTTCCAAAGTCGTGGCTGTATTAGTTAATGTGGCTGCTATAACAAATTACCACAATCGTGATGGCTTAAAACAACAGAAACTTGTTCTATTATAGTTTTGGTGTCCAGAAATTTGAGTCTTATGGGCCTAAATCAAGGTGTCAGCAGGATCAGACTTCCTTGAGAGGCTCCAGGGGAAAATCTGTTTCCTTGCCTTTTTCAGCTTCTGGTGGCTGCTGACATTCTTTGGCTTATGGCCACATCACTCTAATCTCTGCCTCTGTGGTCAAGCTTCCTGCCTCTGTGGTTGCATTGCCTTCTCCTGTTCTGTCTCTGTGTCAGATCTCTCTCTTATAAGGATACTTGTGAGTGCATTTAGGACAATCTGGGATAATTTCCCCATTTCAAAATCTTTAACTTCCTTATCAGCAATGTCCCTTTTGCCATGTAAGGCGATATTCACAGATTCCAGGGTTTAGGACCAGGATATCTGTGGAGGCCATTATTCAGATATCACAGGCTTCTTAGCATTCAACACTTCAACTAATATCTATTGAGCACCTACTAGGTGTGAGGCTCTGTTTTAGGCAACAAGAGTCATTGGAGCAATGAGACTTTTCAGATCCAGTCCCCTGTAGGGTGAACTAGCTCTTGCCTGGGCTCTTTCCCTCCTACAGTATTATCACTCAGCAGGAGCATCGCATTGTATAACATTGATAACTGCTATATGCCTCCTCCTCCATTCATGTGAGCCCCTTGAAAGTTAAGCTGACTTATTTATACTTGTACTCAATGCTAGATGGGACACCTAGACAGGACTCGATGAAGGTTTGTTAAATCAATGAACAAGTCTCTTCCCTTCTTCAGTCTTCCTAAATATAATTGTAATTTGCTTATGTACTAAGAAGGCTCTAATAATTAACTTCTGCCTCAGAATTAAGTGTTCAGTGTCTGGCCTTCCTGGTGGTCATCACCTTGGGTCTGGGTGACTTGGGATATAGCTGTAGTGGGCACCTGTCACCTGCTTTGCCTGGTCTTCAGCAGTGCCTTATGCAATTGTCTATTTAATTCTTTCTATTACCCATTCCTACTGCCATTGGCTTCCGAGGCAGTGCAAGAGTGGGGAGGCAAGAGTATTGGGAGATTGAAGTCTGAATTGATGCCTGTGTCACATTTCATGAGGGCTTTGCTATCCTAGCATAGCCCACCCACTCCTAGCACTTCTGAGATGTCAACACAGTCAGTTCAGATCTGATATAATGGTGCTTTTTATTTACATGAGCAGGTGGGACAGATGCTCTGTAAGTCCTGATACACAGAATGCAGAAGTGGGACAGACCCTCTTACCTACTGCCTTGGGTGTTGGTTTATTATTTTAAAACTCATATATGTTTCCTTGCTATGGGAAAGCATATGTAGTGCAATTAACCAGTGGTGCCAAATCCCATGGGTTTGTATACGGCCCTTACAAGTGCTGGGTTTGGTAGTAGCCTCATGTCTAGGAAGTGTTTTAAAAGGCAGTAACTTTTAATAATTCCCAAAGTCACATGTGTCTTAAAGCCCTGGCCCTTCCCCTATTTCAGTTTACTTTATGCCCCCTGCAGGCACTGGCCCTGAGGTCCCACCAGTAACTGTTTCCTCATCGGTAACAGCATGTATTGTTTTCCCAGGTGGAAATACTCGAAGGATAAAAATCCTCTCTCTTCCTTTCTCTCTCTCCCCCTCTCTCTGTCACCACCCCCCTCCCCTCCCACACACACCCTTGTAACTCTCTGGGTTCCTACAGAACCTAACGAAGCAGAACTTGGGCGATAGATATTTGGATTTTATTTAGTGCTGTATAGTGCTTTCCAAGTTGAGTCATTCACTTACCTCTCAGATGACTTTTGTCACATCCCTATACCACTTGTGCTATCATTTAATTAACATTTGTATTTCATCTATCTCAAATTTTAGCTTGTATAAACTTATTTTAAAAGAAAACATTATACCTTTACCATACCTAGAAAACCAACATCATTTATCATAAGTAGAATGGAACTAGACAAACAAATAGAACAAAATCAAAACAATGTTATTTACCTAAAAATTAAAATAATGAATTCAGTGTAATAAAAATTGATTAACAAAATCTAATTGATTCCCCAGCTAGCATGGCTCAGTGGCTGATCTTTGACCTATGAACTAGGAGGCCACAGTTTGATTCCCAGTGAGGGCACATGCCTGGGTTCCAGGCTCGATCCCCAGTGGGGAGCGTGTAAGAGGAGGCCAATCAACGATTCTCTCTCATCATTGATATTTCTATCTCTCTCCCCCTCCCTTCCTCTCTAAACTCAATAAAAATGTTTTTAAAAAATCTAATTGATTCACAAAAAATGAAATCCTCAGTGAGAAATATGGAATGACTTATGATCTAGTAATAAAATAATATTTAAAAAAAACAACACAAGATGGTGGCGTAGGTAAATGCCAGTACTCGCTGCCTCCCACAACCACGGAAAAATTATAACTGAAATACAGAAAAACCATCATTCAGAACCACCTGAAAGCTGGCTGAATGGAAGCCCTACAACTAGAAAAGTAAAGAAGAAAGCACATCGAGACTGATAGGAGGGGTGAAGGTGCCGAACAAGCTGGTGCGACACCCACATGTGTTTGTTTTTTATTAGGAGGGGTATCTAGGCTGTGGAGGCCTCCCATGAGGAGCAAGGGGTCCAAGCCCCACACCAGACCCCTCAGCACAGGGTTATAGTGCTGGGAAGAGAAGTCCCTGTAACTTTGGGCTGTAAAAACCACCAGGAATTGGGGCTGAGTGGCATGGAGGCTGTGGGAGTCTCAGCAGTTCCTCTTCAAGGACCAATGCATGGACTTACTCAGACTCGCTCCCTCTAAGCTGCAACACTGGGGCAGCAGTTTTTTTTTTGCAGGGGTCCCCCTGGATACTGGGAGGAACTAGATTGTCTGGCACCATGGCAAGAATTCAGAGGTGGCTTTATTCTGGACAAAAGTGCCAGCAGAGGTCATTGTTCTTATGCTGAGATGTCTCTCCTTTGCAGAGCTGATTAAGAGGCACCCTATCTGAGATTCCATCATCCTAGCTCATACTGTTTGCTCTGCCCTGGTGATTCCCTGAGATCCTGCCCAACCCAATTTGCAGCCCCACTCAAGCTGTTTGTAGTGTCTTTTCCATATGAATGGACTGTCCTGCCTCAGGCTTCAGACTTTTCTAAAATCTCTTAAATGAGCAGTGTGCCACATTCCTGTCAATAAGAGACCTGACACTAGCATCAGCCTGCCTTGTTTCATAGCCTGGCCTCCCCTGGGCACTTCCAAGCCCAACACAAAAGCAGCCATATGTAGATTGGTCTGGAGCTCCAGACGAGTGGCCCCAGGCAGGGTATAGGCAGTGGCTGACTTTGCATCTCCATGGGGGCCCGCAGAGCTAGTGCACCAGGCGGACAGCCTCAGACCATGCCAGATTACAACCCTACCACACCCACGAGCAACACACTCAAGGGACAGATTCAGTGAGCACCAAAGCCCCACTGAAGCAAGTCCTGATCCACCCGGTGTCTCCTGCACAGCAGTTCTTCTACTGTAGTTGCAACTGGTCCTCACACCCAGTCGGCCTGGGGGTCAATCCCGCCCAGTGATGCCAACAGTAATCAAGGCTCAAATACAACAAAATTTTGTGCACAACCCACACAGGAGTGCACCTAGACTGCCCAGCTCAGGTGACTGGGGAGGCTGTGTCATTAGGCCAATTTTGCGCACAACCCACACAGGAGTGCACCTAGACTACCCAGCTCAGGTGACTGGGGAGGCTGTGTCATTAGGCCGTAAAGGACACCTACTACACAAGGCCAGGAGACATAGCAGCTCTACCTAATACATAGAAACAAACACAGGGCAGCAGCCAAAATGTGGAGACAAAGAAACATGTCACAAATGAAAGAACAGAATAAATCTCCAGAAAAACAACTAAATAAAATGGAAGCAAGCAAACTATTAGATACAGAGTTCAAAACAATGGTTATAAGAATGCTCAAGGATCTTAATGAGAGCTTCAAGGGACTTAATGAGAGTTTCAAGGAGCCTAGTGAGAATTTCAAGGAAATTAGTGAGAACATAAAAGACATGAAAAAGGACCAGTCAGAAATGAAGGATATACTAATGGAAATTAAGAATAATTTAAAGAGAATCAATAATAGAGTAGAGGATGCTGAGAATCAAATCAGTGATTTGGAATATGAGGAAGCAAAAAACATTCAGAAGAGCAAAAAGAATTCAAAAATATAAAGATAGTGTAAGGAGCCTCTGGGACAACTTCAAGTGTACCAATATTTGCATTATGGGGGTGCCAGAAGAAGAGAGAGAACAAGATATTGACAACCTATTTGAAGAAATAATGACAGAAAACTTCCCTACCATCAGAAGAGCAAAAAGAAAAAAGAATTTAAAAATATAAAGATAGTGTAAGAAGACTCTGGGACAACTTCAAGTGTACCAATATTTGCATTATGGGGGGCCAGAAGAAAAGAGAGAGCAAGATATTAACAATCTATTTGAAGAAATAATGACAGAAAACTTCCTTACCAGTTGAAAGAAATAGACTTACAAGTCCAGGAAACACAGAAAGTCCCAAAGAAGATGAATCCAAAGAGGCCCACACCAAGACACATCATAATTACAATACCAAGGGTTAAAGACAAAGAGAGAATCTTAAATGCATCAAGAGAAAAGCAGTTAGTTACCTACAAGGGAGTGCCCATAAGACTGTCTGCTGATTTCTCAACAGAGACTTTGCAGGCCAGAAGGGAAAGGCAAGAAATATTTAAAGTGATGAATAGCAAGGGCCTATAACCAAGATTACTCTACCAAGCAAAGCTATTTAGAATTGAAGGACAGATAAAGAGTTTCACAGATAAGAAAATGCTAAAGGAGTTCATCACTACCAAACTAGTATTAATGAAATGTTAAGGCTATTCTTTAAGAAGAAGAAGAAAAAAAAGAAGATAAAAAATATGAACAATAAAATGGCAATAAATACATAGCTATCAACAATTGAATCTAAAAATGAAAATAAACAAATAAGGAATCTAATGAACAAAATAACCTGATGAATAGAATAGAACCAGAGACATGGAAACATGGAACAGACTGATGAGTCTCAGAGGGAGAGGGTCACGGGAAGAGATTAACCAAGAACATATGCATGTATACATCACCTATGGACACAAATATTAGGGTGGTGAAGGTCTAGGGTGTGACTAGAACCAGGTGGAGGGGAGTAATGGGGGGAAAAAGGAGGACAGCTGAAATACTCTCAACAATAAAGATTTTTAAAAATAAATAAAATAATATTATCTTGATGCCATTTATGATGACCTGGGCTTCTATGTCAATTAAATTATAATATTTTTTAGTTTTAATGGCAACCAGCACTGAGAATCTTAGCTCATATGTGTCCACAGTAAGAAAGGGCCCTTACCATTGCCCAGATGGTAAATTTTAACAATGACAATGTTTTGGTTTGTATTTCTGGTACATGCTAAAGAATATATAAATTTGTAGCTTACTTCATGTGAACTTGTGAGCCATAACTGTACAATTAACCTGTGAACCGGTAAACCCATCAGCCATCTTAGGAACATTATTAATAATTGTGTACTCTGCTCTGATTCCAGTCCCTGCCTCTCTTCCATCCCTTCTTCAGGTAAAAATTGTCCTGCATTGCTTTGCATTTAAAAATAGTTGGCCACCTATGACATTTCTAACAGTATGTTGTTCAGACTTTCTGGAATATAAGCTTTATAGAACTGCTGTTGGCATCTTGGAGGAGACTAGATGTTACATTATGGTGTACGTATTCCAGGGGATGTTATTCCAAGTGAAAGTGGGCATGTTCTGTCTGCAAGTGACCACGGATGAATCTGTGTGAGGCAGAAACCAACTCTTGTTCTGCTCAGGCCAGGCCTGGCTTTTATCTTCACTCTAGGAAATAGAATTTAAGAGAGATGAAATGAAAAGGACTCCCCTTCCTCCACTCTTCACACCCCATTACTTCCTATGGACAAAGAGGTTATCAGAGCCCTGAGACAGTTCTCCTTAAAAAGGCCTACTTGCAAGGTTGGCCCTTGCCTGACCTTAGGAACTTGTATTTGGGAAGGTCCCCACTATTCCCTGGTAAGAGTGGCTCACTATGCCTAAACTGTCCAAAAAATATGATTTATGCTGAACACTGCTTTTCCACTGGAATCTTCAATTTGGGTACAAGGCAGACAGAGGTACCTACATGACCTGAACCTCCTTCCTACTGTCCCCTGATTAAAGCCATGGGCACAGAGTCTCTGATGAGCTTCCCTGGTAGACAACTCTCCACACGTGTTGTCACAACTCAATCTTGGGGAATTTAGTGTGTCCTGTGCGACTCCACTGGGACAGGACTCTTGGAAGCTGGTGTCTGGTTTCCTCTGGACTTGGCCCCTGTGCCTTTCTCTCTCTGATTTTGCTTTGTATTCTTTCATTGTATTAAATCACAGCTTTGTGCACCACTCTATCATACTGAGTCTTGGGGGCCCTGACACTCCTCCAAATCATTTTTTTTGTACTCTATCTCGAGACTCTGAATAGAGGGGCCTCTGCTCTGAGAGTATATTTTGGAGGGTCCTGAATATCTCAGGTGTGCATGCATGCATGCCATACATGCATGCACCTCTAGCACTTGAGATCTGGAGCTCAGGACTGGCCCAGTACAATATGACCCTAAAGGCCTGCTCCCAGAAGTATCACCATTCAGGATCCAGGGAAACCCAATTGCCTATGTTTTGGGAAACTGCATTGAATACCGTGAAGGTTGTGTGCTATGCGATTCCAACAATGTCAGAAGAAAACCCAGCTTCAGAGAGCAGGGAGGAGCTGAGCAGAAGTGCTGGGTAAGAGAAAAGGCAAATTAATTAACTTGTCAGGTCCCTAATCTAAGCTTGAATGCAATAGATTCCTATATATATAACAAATTATTTTTTCTCAGCAGTGCCTTATTTCTCTACATGTTCCAATTTCTGATTTAGCAGATAAGAATTAACACAGCATTCACAACACTTACATATGGATGCTGAAGCATATTAACTACTGTAAACAGTATTGATTATGCCTAAATGTGTATATTTATGAAGCTCAAGACATGATATGTGTGAAGTGAGACAGCAATTTCTTACATTGGCAGCTTGATGGACACTGAATCATAGAATTCCCCCATACTGCAGAGGACATCTGTCTCAGGCAGACCTTTACCATCCAGCTAGCTTTAGCCTGGGGAGAAGCAATTGCTCCACCCTATTGGAAAACCTCTTGATACCCCCCCCCCACCCCGTCCTCTGGAGTTTATGCCTTGCTGTGGTCTACAGCCTGCAGGTAGAGATGGATCTCTGGGTACTTCGAGTCTTTGCCAGATCTGCTTCTGGACCTGGGGCTATGAAAAGCAGATCTTGGTGCACATATTGGCCCTTTCCAAAGGCATCCAGTCCCAGCAGAGGGAATCACAAGCTGTGGATTGCTGATATCTCCAAGCAGGGTACTCAGGGCCAGTCACAAATAGCGTCTGACATTGTCCTGCACCAGAGACCCTCCAAAAAGACTGGGAGTCATAGAAGATCTACCTAATACATAGAAACAAACCCAAATAGCCAGCAATAATGGAAAGACAAAAAACCAAACCCCAAATAAAAGAAAAAAAGAATTCTCCAGAAGAAGAGCTAAATGAAATGGAAATAAAAAATTTATCAGATATAGCATTCAGAATAATTATGACAAGGATTCTCAACAGCATGTGAATAGGTATAGAAACTGAAAAATGACCAGTTGAAAATGAAGAATGACATAGCAGTAATAAAGAACACATTAGAAGGAACAGCAGATTAGGAGAAGCCAAGGATCAGATTAGTGAATTAGAAGACAGGACAAAAAAAAATCACTCAATCAGAGAACCAAAAAGAAAAAAACAATTAAAACACAGGAGGGCAGCTTAAGGGAGTGTGGGATAACATGAAACATAACAATATTCACATCATAGGAGTACCAGAAGGTGAATAAAGTGAGCAAGGGATAGTGAACCCCCACTCACAGCCTGTGGCCTCTTCATGCCATGCTGGGAATCTGGGTGCTGGGACAGCATTCAAGCTTGGGGCTGGGGTGAGGGGATTTGAATTTTAGCTCTGCCACTTTGGGGCAATGTCACAACAAATTTCCCTAACCTCTGATTTTATTTTGACATATGTAATATGGGAGTTCAGTGTTGTTGTGAAAACTGGAGAGTTGTCTTTAAAACACGTAGCACAGTGGCTTGTGACTTCACACAGGTTACCAAAGATTTTAGATAGGGAAACTGAGGAAAGATGTTAACCAAGAGGCTAAAGTCCTGCTGGTGGCTAGTAGAGGAACAAAGACCCAGGCATTTTGATGCCCAGTCCCCTGTTCATTCCAGTGTCTGGGCCCTGAATACCCATGGTTCCTCTATAGCCTGCCTGCTGTCTTGCCTCCACCAGGGTGAAGAAACACGCCTACTTTGCAAGCTGTGAGGTGGCCTGGTCTGAGCACCAGTTCATTTTCCTTGGTATGTACCTCAGAGGATTTAGAGCCATGTTGGTTGCACGCTGGAGGTCCCCTTACCTGTAAGTTATTCCACCAGTAATTAGATTTCTTTCTATTCTGGGAAGCCAGCAAGTGTAAATCCACAGAAACCTGGGACCAGATGATATAAGGGTCACCTGAGCTTCCACGCTGCCTAAAATGCATCTTTCAGGAAAATGACTTCTTTGGGCACATAAGTTACTGTGGTCCCAGGGTAACTATAGCTCAAGCTCTGACCAAAAATGGCTTCTCTTCCCAGCCTGCTTTTCTTCTCAGGCGAGACTGATTCAAACCCAGAGATTCTTAGTCCTTCAGGTGTGCCACTTGGAGGTCAGACACTTTGAACCATGATACAAATTGCTATTTATTTGCAAGAGAATAAAATCAGGTACCTACCTCATGCCATGCACAATAATAAATTCCACGTGGATTAAAGATTTGTAAATTAAATGTAAAATCTTAACAAAAGACAATGTAAGACTACATATACAGGATATTCCAAAAACATGCATACATACTTTAACATCTGATAGCTCAGTTGATGTTTTTGTTCTTTTCAACCAGACTAAGCTTTGAATAATGAAAATTCATCCTAAACTGCTACTGGAAGTTTAAAAAGGAAGTTGAAGTCCAAATACTGCCTTTATAATTATTCAAAGTGTGTATAATTTTGGGAGGACCCAGGGTACCCTTCAAAAAATGTATACACATTTTTACAACTGATAACTCACTTCTTAACTTTCACTCCTTTTCAGGTTTAACTGATTTAAAATAATGGGTGAATCCAGACTAAACTATGAACAAAGAAAATTTATCCACTAGACTTTTAAATGGGGATACATAAAGGATACAGTTAATGGTACAAAACAGGCAGCAGTTGATGAATTGAGGGTGCACAAAACCGAATGAAATGATTCTTGATGCTTGCGATTCCATTGCTTTGCAATATCAGCAGTGCACATGGGTCATTCTCAAAGATAGACCACATGTTAGGACACAAAACAAGTCTCTACAAGTTCAAGAAGATTCAAATCATATCAAGCATCTTCTCAGATCACAATGGCATGAAATTAGAAATCAAATACGATAAAAACACTCAAAAACATTCAAATTCATGAGTGCTAAATAACATGTTATTAAACAATGAATAGGTTACCAATGAGATCAAGGAAGAAATAAAAAACTTCCTGGGAACAAATGAAAATGAACACACACCACTCAAAATCTATGGGACACAGCAAAAGCAGTCCTGAGAGGGAAGTTCATAGCACTACAGGCCTATCTCAAAAAACAAGACAAATTGATAATAAACTATTTAACCCTACAACTCAAAGAATTAGAAAGAGAACAACAAGAAAAGCCCAGAGTGAGTAGAAGGAAAGAAATAGTGAAGATCAGAGTGGAAATAAATGACATAGAGACTAAAAGAAAAACCAATACAAAAGATCAATGAAACCAAGAACCAGTTCTTTGAAAAGATAAACAAGATTGATGAGCCTTTAGCCAGACTTATCAAGAAACAAAGAAAGAGGACCCAAATAAACAAAATCAGAAATGAAAGAGTTGAAGTAACAACTGACACCACAGAAATACAAAGGATTGTAAGAAAATATTATGAATAATTTATATGCCAACAAACTGAATAGCCTGGATGAGATGGACATATTCCTAGAAAAATAAAATCTTCCAAAACGGAATCAGAAAACCTGAATAGGCCAATAACAACTTATAAAACTAAAGCAACAACAACAACAACAACAATAATAATAATCCAGCAAACAAAAACCCTGATCTGGATGGCTTCACAGATGAGTTTTACCAAACATTCAAGGAAGAACTAACACCCAGCCTCCTCAAATTATTCCAAAAATTTCAAGAGAAAGGAACACTTCCAAGCTATTTTTATTAGACCAGCATTATTCTAATCCCAAAACCAGATAAAGACAGTACAAAGAAAGAGATTTACAGCCAATACCTCTGATAAATATAGATGCTAAAATCCTCAACAAAATATTAGCAAATAGGATCCAACAATATATTAAAAAGATCATATATCATGACCAAGTGGACTTATTCCAGGGATGCAAAGCTGGTACAATATTTGCATATCAATAAACGTGATACATCACATAAACAAATTGGAGGACAAAAATCACATGATCATATCAATAGACTGAGAAAAAGCATTTGACAATATTCAACACCATTTTTTGATAAAATGTTTCAGTAAAGTGGGAATAGAGGGATCACACCTCAACATAATAAAGACTATATATGACCAACCTATAATCAACATCATACTCAATGGACAAAAACTAAAACCATTTCCCCTAAGAACAGGAACAAGACAGGGATGACTGTTTTCACTACTCTTATTCAACATAGTACTAGAAGTCCTAGACACAGCGATCAGACAAGAAGAAAACATGAAAGGCATCCAAATTGGAAAGGAGGAAGTAAAACTGTCATTATTCACAGATGATATGATATTGTACCTAGAAAACCCTAAAGTCTCCACCAAAAATCTAGATTTAATAAATGAATTCAGCAATGTAGCAGGATACAAATGAACACCCAGAAATTAATGACAATTTTATATACCAATAATGAATACTCAGAAAGAGACTCCCCCTGAAAATAAACCAATACCATTACCATTGCAACAAAAAAATTTAAGATACTTAGGAATAAACTTAACCAAGGAGGTAAAAGACCTGTACTTGGAAAACCACAGGACATTCAAAAAAGAAATAGAGGAAGATATAAACAAGTGGAAGAATATACCATGTTCATGGATTGGTAGAATCAACGTCATTAAAATGTTCACACTACCCAACGCAATCTATAGATTCAATAATCCTTTTAAAATACCAATGGCATATTTCACAGACCTAGAACAAATATTCCAAAAATGTATATCGAACAGAAAAGATGCAGAAGAGCTACAGCCATCTTGAGAAAAAAGAACAAAGTTAGAGGGATCAAATACCAGATATCAAACTATACTACAAAGCCATTGTCATCAAAACAGCCTGGTACTGTCACAAGAACAAACATATAGATCAATGGAATAGAACAGAGACCTCAGAAATTGACCTTAGCCATTACACTCAATATTTGACAAAGGAGGCAAGAGCATACAATGGGGTAAAAACAGTCTCTTCAATAAATGGTTTTGGAAAATTGGACATGTATATGCAAAAAAATGAAACTAGACCACAAACTTATACCATCCACAAGAATAAACTCAAAATGGATAAAATACTTAAATGTAAGTCATGAAACCATAAAAATCCTGGAAGAAACCATAAGCAGCAAAATCTCAGACATCTATCGTAGCAATATGTCTCCTAATACATCTCCTAGGACAAGGGAAACTAAGGAGAAGTGAACAAATAGGACTACATTAAAATGGAAAGCTTCTGCACTGCGAAATAAACCATCAAGGAAATGAAAAGAGAGCCCACTGTATGGGAGAACATTTTTGCCAATGATGTATCTGATAAGGGGTTAATTTCCAAAAAATATAAGGAACTCATACAACTTAACAAAAGGAAGATAAACAATCCAATAAAAAAATGGGCAAAGAACCTAAATAGATACTTCTCCAAAGCAAACATACCGAAGGCCAAGAGACATATGAAAAAATGCTCAGTCATTAATCATCAGAGAGATGCAAGTTAAAACGACAATGAGGTATCTCCTCACATCTGTCAGAATGACGCCCATCAACAAATGACAAGTGCTAGCAAGGATGTGGATAAAACGGAACCCTAGTACACTGCTGGTGGGAATGCAGACTGGTGCAACTGTTATGGAAAACAGTATGGAGTTTCCTCAAAAAATTAAATATTTGCCTGCCATGTAACCCAGTGATCCCACTTCTAGGGATATATCCTAAGAATCCTGAAATACCAATCAGAAAGAATATGTGCACTCCTATGTTCATAGCAGCACAATTTACAATAGCTAAGATCTGGAAACAGCCCAACTGTCCATCAAGTAGATGAGTGTATAGAAAAGCTGTGGTACATTTACACCATGGAATACTATGCAGCAGTAAAAAAGAAGAATCTCTTATCCTTTGAGACAGCATGGAGGGACCTGGAAAGTATTATGCTAAGTGAAATGATCTCACTCATATGTGGAGTCTAAAGAACAAAATAAACTGATGAACAAAATAGATCTAGAGACATAGAAACATGGAACAGACTGATGAACCTAAGAGGGAAGTCTGGTTGGGTTAGTGGGGAGAGATTAACCAAAGAACTTTTATGCAATGGACACAATAGTGTGGTGAAGGCCTGGGGTAGGGGGCAACTGGCTGGCTAGAAAGGGTCAATGGGGGAAAAGGGGCCATCTGTAATATTTTCAACAATAAAAATTAATTTTAAAAAATCCAAAAGGTTAAAAAGTTAATTTGTTGGAAACAAGCAAAGGGGCAGTGGGAGTAGGTTGATTTTTTAACTTTCTCTGAAAAAGTGGTAGGATTAAAGAAATAAAATGAGATTCCAGTTCCCTTCTGCTTTTTTTATTGCCCATGCCCACTTGACTTGAATGAAGAAAAAATGGCCTGTTTGGTAACAAAAATATAGCCTTGAAAAATAACATCTAGTTCATGCCAGAAATAAAGTAGTCCCGTTATCCACACCAATACATTTCAAGACCCCCAGTAGATGCCTGAGACTGAAAATATTGATGAACTATATATATATTATTTTTTTTGTTATACAAACAGACATATGATAGAGTTCAGTTTATAAATTAGGCAGAGTAAGAGATTAACAACAGTTGCTTCCACTCTGGAAGTCTTCCTCAGCATGTGTCAAGGCAAAATGCTCCTCTTCCCAGGCCATGGTGTTCTGTGATTAGTGAGCTGGGCTGAAGGTAGGATGCATGAAGTTAGATGGGTGAAGTATGGGCTTCATGCACCTGATAAATATAAGCTTGGAGGGAGGGTGGACAAAAGTTGGCTGGGATGCGGGAGATGGACTCACGTGCCACGTGTCAGGCACTTTGTATACATTATTTCACTTGTTTCTCATGACAACACCTTGAAGTGGGATTTCTGATCATTCCTATTTTTCAGAGGAGAAATCCAAGGTCCAAAAGGTTAATTAGCTTGACCGAGCTCATGTAACTGGAGAGTTGAGCTCCTGGAAAGGGTGTGTGGGGCCTTCTAGGGTACCACGGCTTCAGCAAGGCCAACGTGAACTGAATGAGGGGAGCCTGGAAGGAGAACCATGGACCCATGGCAGGTTAGTGCTAGGTTGGTGGGCACTGTGGCCAGGCCATTAAGCAGGGCAGCTTTAGGCTGGGATGAAGGCGTGGGGTGGGAAGGCCACTAGACAGAGAATCATTTATCTGGGGGTTGGAGGAGATAGGGTGAAGGGAACTGGGAATAAGGGGCAGAGGCCTCCAGGATGAGTACTTAGAAGGGCCTGCAGACAAAATAGGAATGGAAACAGTACCCAGGGGCTGAGAAGTGCTTCTCACTGCATCACCTGTATGCCTGTGACCAGGGAAGTGTGATGTCCATGTTAAATAGCAGGAGATGTCTGGGGCATTTCCCTTCTGTCCATGAGTGAATGGTCCATGGTTAAACGTACTGCCAGGGGGCCACTGGTTTCTTGGCTCCTTTGAATTGAATTAGAAAAAGATGTCACTCTAAGCAGGTGCTGAGATCAGCACATGGGCTGGATTTCTGCGCCCTTGGCCAGGTGCCTATGTAGGACAGCTGTAGAGGAGGCCTGTGTACTAGAATGGGCTTGGCAGGGAGGTGTGTGGCTAGAGAAGAGAAATTGAGGAAGGCAGGACTCCAGAAGGACAGGGACCAACATGTATCTGCATCTGTATATACAGCTCTTGGAAGGATGAGTAGAAGAGGGTCACCTGCCTTTTGCTTCCTTTGCATGAGTCCTCAGCCTTCTTTGGAAGAAGATTTGAAAATGAGGAAGAGGATGCTATTGGTCATGTGAGATGGAAGATAAAAAGTGGGGAAGCTTGACTCATTGTGTCAACCTCATCAGTAAATGCTTTAGAATCCTAAAAAAAAAAATAAAAAAAAAATAGCTGAACTTTGTTGAGTGATGTATTCCTGAGCCAGCCATTATGCTAACCTTCTGTGATGGGCAGTTTTATGTGTCACCTTGCCGAAGCTATGGTCTCCAGTTATTCAATCAAATGCTAATTGGGTGTTGCTGTGAAGATAGATGTCATTGAACTTCAAAACCAATGACTACGGAAAGGAGATTACCCTAGACATCCTGGTTCTGACTCAATCAGGTGAAAAGCGTTAAGAGCAGAGCTGAGGTTTCCCTGGAGGAGAAATTCCAGGTGTGCATCGCAGCTTCAGTTTGTCCCTGAGAGTCCCAGTCTGCCTTTCCTGACCACCTGGCTATGGACTTTAGACTTGCCCAGCCTGCCCCATAGTTACATAAGCCAGTTCCTTGTAACAAACGTCTTAATATATATCTCCTGCTGGTTCTATTTCATTGATTGAACCTGTATGGATGCACCTTCTTATGGATCCATTTATCTAACCCTCTCAGCAACACTGATAGTTACTATTATTATTCCCATCTTAATTTGAGGCCCAGAGTGCAAGCACCATCAACAAGCAATGAAGCCAAGACTTAACCCTCAAGCCTTCTTCCTCCAGGGCCCAAGTTTTCAACTGCTGCACCATAGAATCATGGAGGGGCCATGTCACTAGCAGCCAGCACTGGACAGCTGACCAGCTTTAAGATGGACCTGGCAGTTGTGATTGGCTGGTTGGGACCACTGTTGTGAGGGAGGTGGCAGCAGCTACTCAAAGCAAGTCACTGTGGCAGTGGGACCTCAGAGCGCACACATTTCAAAATCACCTCTCAACACTGAGTTCCCTGACATTCTGAGTGTACGCAGAATGTTCCCTGGATCTTGCATTTGCCTCTGTTTGCTTTCGAGTTATCCTCTGGTGGTTTGTTCTTTAAGTGTTTTTCTCACCCGGCTGAGCTTATTAGAATTCACGGAAATGTTCACTATCAGTCCTCTAAACAACTCTTTCCTCTGATCCATTCACTCTGAGTGACACCTGAGTTATCCTCCTTAACAGAGCAGCACCCAGCTCACTCTGAAGAAGAAAGCTAGGGCTCAAAAGGAATTCAGGGACAGCAAGTGGCGTGGCAGTGCCACCTGGCTGTGCATCTACCACCCTTGGGGGAATATTACTCCTCGAGAGTAATAAGCTAAAGAAAAACCTTTGGGCCCAACGGTTGAGGTGTTAGTTTACATCATTTAAAATTGTGGAGTAAACTTCTGTAGCATTTTATTTGTCTCCATGTAACACCTCAAACTCGGAATACTGACCACCTCCACTGCCCTCTCCCCCTGCCCAAGGCCCATGGCTCCTCTCTTCCTCCTCCCGGTGAGGAGAACTGAACACAAGCAGGCCAGGAGTTGATGGAATGTGTCAACTTCTAGTAACAACTTTTGGAAAATACAGAATGGAACATAAGCAAAAGTAGTGTGTGTGTGATGTGTATGGCGTGTGGACACATGCCTATATGTTTATTTGTGTCAGAGAGGTGTGGGGCAATAGCCGTAGAAGTAAGGTTTAAGCTACGGACCGACTGCGGCTCTGAGCTCCTGGGGCCTCCAGGAGTGTGGCTGGAGACAGGCAGCTCAGTCCAGAGGATGCAGGAGGGGGACAGAGACCGTGCCCATGACAATGACTTAAAGAGCATGTACATGCTCTTTATTTTAAAGCAGAACAGCTATTGGGTGGTTTCTAGAACCAGCAAGAACAGAAACCTCAGACCTTCCAAAGATACAGAAACAAAAGAACCACAGGCAAAATCACTCCCCAGAACCAGGCCTGTGAGGACACCACTGCTGATGCCCTGCTGAGCCCTGGATGTCGCCCGCTGGCACTGTGGCCATGCAGCTGCTGGACCCTGGCACAGAACCAGGGAAGCTTTTCAAAGACCTAGCATGTCTCTGCTAGGAGCCTTAGAGGTGACATGAGTTCCCAAAGAACTCAGCTGCCTAGGTGGGGCCAGCTAGATGCAGCCTTGGTTTATTGTTGGAAATAAAAGAGACAATTATAGGTGGAAAAGGTGACTGGATTAAGGGAGCAAACCTCATAGACACAGACAACAGTTTGGTGATTACCAGAAGGAAAGGAAGTGGGAGATAGAAGAGGGTAAAGGGGCAGACTCTGTAGGGCAGAGTCTCTGGGAAAGTGGATCAGCCACCTGGCCCTGGAGTAGGAGAGAGGAGAAGGAAAATCAAGGACTCAAGATAATGTGAAAAAATAGATACTGGATCCTTCGTGTTTTTGTTTGTTTGCTTGTTTACTTTGGGTCATAGATTTTTTTTTAAGTTGAGACCTTGACCTGAAAGAGCAAATGGTCTTCAGAAGCAGAGAGCAGTGGTGGTGGAGTGAGTGAAGCTGAGAAGACGGGGCGCCCTCTCCCTGAAGCAGGCTGCTGTGGCTGATAGAACCTGCTCTGGGAGGGGAAGCCTCCAGAGTCCTGGCAAGTGAATGTTGTGAGCGAGGTTCCCTCCTGGTGAAAAAGTCAAACCCTAGAAGGACATGTGAGGAGTGACCTCTGCATTTCCCTGCTGGGTCTTTGAAGGTGACATGCCGCAATCTTCACCGCGGGGTTCAGGATCTGAAGGAGGGGCTGACGCACAAATGAAAATGTTATACAAGAAATATGAATTTAGAAGGCACTGGGGGCCAGGTGGAACCTCTTTCTTGAAGAGACACACAGATTTCTGGCCTGGTCCGCTTTTTATTTACTTGAATACACATTTGCCCTTTAGCACTGCATACAGGCATAATATCAAAGGAGTTTGGTAAACTGTAAAAGGATTATCAAGTTAGGGAATTGCCTTGAGCCACCACTATCTCAACAGAAGAGGTGCTTAGCATCAGCCCTGCTAACAACGCCCAAGGTCCATTGGCCTTCCGAGTTCCTTGGTGCACTGACAGTATTGGCAAGTGGTGGCTTCCCGCAGTGACAGAGATGGCCAGCCAGGAGTTTGGCCTCCTGGGAGCCACAGGCTGTACAGCCCTTGGAATGTGTGGATTTTCTGGGTTTCTTCCTCTTTGTCCCAGAAAACCAGCCCTGCCTCTGCCAGGCTGAGGGCTGAAAAAATGGGGTCTCTGAGATGCACCTGAGGTGGGGGAGTCAGCCTGACACTGTGGCCTCCTCCACATGAGAGCTGGCTCTTGGGTGGTGAGAACTGGCTGTGCCGGGGTTGTATTTGTGTGTGTACATGTTTGAACACGTGTGTGCTTTGTGTACCTGTGCATATGTGAGTGTGTATATTTTTGTTCATGTGTGAACATGTGTGTACATATGGATGTGTGTGCCCATGTGAAGATCTGTGCATGTATGCTAGTGTGTGCATGTGAGCACGTGTGTATATATGCATATGTACATACATGTGCATCGTGATATGTGAACATATGTATATGTATGCATGTAATACATGCTAGTAATGTGTACTTGTGATAGTGTGTGTGTGTGTGTGTGTGTGTATGTGTGTGAGTGTGGTGATCAGAGGCAGAGCTGAGGCCGTCCCTCTTAACAGCTGCCGAGGGAGAAGGGCCATTCCTCTTGATGACTCCTGGGAGCTGTGGAATCTCAGAGAGGACACGTTTGCCCAGAACAAAGCAAAACCCTCAAAGGTTCTTTCCTGGCTCTGATTCCAGAAAATTACCCACACTTTCATCTGCTTCTTATGGTCACGCCTGTCTATGTGCCAGTCATTTTTCATCTTCTGGCATTTCAGTTCGCATCCTTTCTTTTGTCTCTGTCTGGGCTGGCTTGTCTCTTTGTCTTTGTAGGGTCTGCAGACCCTGCCTCTGTCTGTCCCTCCCTCTGTCTTGGCTAGATTCTCCCTCATCTGTCACTTTTCTCTCTTCTTCTCCTGGCTTGTGCTGAGCAATGTGGCTGTCAGGGCCATCCCTCACTAGAGCTGAATCCCAGAGAAAAACACTGTTGGAAATGATGTGTGATTTTGGCTCCCTGTCTGATCCCAAGTTCTTCCAACTTGGTTTTGGACCTTCCTTGCAGCCCTGGGACGTCTGGAGGCCAGCTGGGATGCACTGGGCCCTGGGTTTGGGGGCCCCCACTCTCGGTACCCTGAGCCCCCACCCCTTTTCCTCACTTGGAGTGATCTCCTCATCCTGACTTACAAATTGGGATTGCTCCCTGCATGCGGGCTTTGGTGACAGCCACCAGATGGCAGGGACTGGTTTTTATAGTAACTCATTAACCTCTTGCCATCCTACAATTAAGAAAGCATTTAATTGCTTTTTCTCAAGCCATCCTATGAGTGATTTGGGCGGCTTGTGTTCATCATGTGAACCAATTTGCAGCTCACGCCTAAGAGAGTGGGGACAGGGAGCATGGCGAGCTCTGACTCCGTGTGCACCCTGGCGGCCCCGGGTTACCTGCTGACCCGGGAGCACAAGTCTCAGAACCTTCCTCACCCTCATCGGTTTCCTTCTGAGTTGGT
The DNA here is from genome assembly GCF_000412655.1 of Myotis brandtii. Classification (NCBI taxonomy): domain Eukaryota; kingdom Metazoa; phylum Chordata; class Mammalia; order Chiroptera; family Vespertilionidae; genus Myotis; species Myotis brandtii. The sequence continues at coordinate 703,074 of NW_005362075.1, forward strand.
AAGAGTCCTACATATTGGCTATGAATGCTCCTTAGAGATCATCTCGGAGCATTATCTCTCATGTAACTGTTGAAGGGACTAACGTAGGTCTAAGGACTTGCCCCAAGGCACACAGCTGATCAGTGGGGGAACCCAGGCTGCAGTGGAGTCTGTTCATCTCCCAGGCGCTGTGCTCCGCTCGGGGCAGCTCCTGCGTTGCCAACATTCCCTGGGAGTTTTGCCTGGAGAACCTCTGGAAAGGAGTTCACTCACGCGCCTGCATGGCCTTTAGGCACACAAGGCCTGGGAGTGCTTTACTTAGGAAGCAGCTCAGAGTCTCCCTGGAATAATTAGCCAACTCCATCCAGAGAGGCAGGACTCCCTCCCCACCTATGCTGCCAGCCAGCACACCAGCAACCTCACTGTTGCACTGGGGGTCACCGAGCTCCAGCCTGAAGCCGAGCTCCCACCAGCCTTGCTTAAGCGCAACACCACTCAGTGTTTACCCCGACACCAGCTGACCAGGGGACTGTGCCCCAGCCGCGGGGCTTTCCCTCCAGCTCACAGCACAGGCCCACTAGGTCAACAGCGTGCCTCCCACCCCTTTCCCCAGCACCGCCTCCGGGATTTGTCACTTGCCACACTCTCTCATTCCCTACTGCCGCATACCCACCACTTCTCTCCTCCCTCCCAAGCCCCACATCTTTCCACTGGGCCAGGTGCTTCTGCTCCACAAACAACACATTCCTCCATTCCCTGCAGGATGGACAAACGGACGTAGTACCCAGCCTCCCAATCAAGGAAGGCTTTGCCTCCGCGGCTGGGAGGGCTGTCTGTCAGTCCCTTTGGGGACTGTCTTAGCTGGAGAGGGCTGCCTTGCCCATGTGCCCTGCATGACATGCCACATCTGATGACTGAATCCCAGGGGAGTATACAGATCACTATTTTGGTCCAATGCAGGACAACTCTGATGGATCCTTTCTGCTCCAGAGTTCGCCATGGGTGAGCCAGGGCCAGTCCTTGGGCCTGCATCACAACTCCATTTCTTCCTTCATCCAATAATGGGCCATCTGCAGCATGTCCTCATATGTTGACCCCTAGAATATTTCTTAATAAGCACCATGCTTATTAAGGAATATTAAATATGGTAGTTTTATATCTAATATTTTGAGGAAGTACCAAACTATTTCCACAGTGGCTGTACCAGCTTAGGTTCTACCAACACTATATAAGGGTTCCAATGCCTCCACGTCCGCACGACACTTGTTTTTGTTTGAATATGGCCATCCTAGTGGTGCGAAGTAGTGACCCGTGATTGCATCTCCCTAATGACGAATGAGCTAGAACATCTTTTCATGTGCTTACAGCCACTTGTGTATTTTCTCTAGGAAAATCTCTATTCAGATTCTTAGTCCATTTTTAATTGGGTTGTCTTTCTATTGTGAGTTGTGAGTTCTTTGTATATTCTGGAGCATAGACCCTTTTCAGATATATAATTTGAAAATATTTTTTTCCATCCTGTGGATTGTTTTTTTAACTTTTTAATAGTATCCTTTGACACAAAAAATCTTTTAATTTTAAAGAAGTCCAATTTATCTTTTTCTTTTGTTGCCTATGCTTTAGGTGTCACATCTAAGAAACTGTCGCCTAACTCAAGATTAGCAAGATTTACACATGTGAAATTTATAGTTCCAGCTCGTACATTTAGATCATTTTTCCAGTTTGAGTTAATTTTTGTGTATGGTGTAAAGTAAAGGTCCAAATTCATTCTTTTGCATGTGGGTATCCAGGTGTTCCAGCTCCATGTGTAGACATGACTATTTGGCATCCTTATTGAAAATAAATTGACCATAGATGTATGCATTTATTTTTGGACTCTCAATACTGTTCCATTGGTCTAAATGTTCATCCTTATGCCAATATCAACTGTCCAGATTACTATAGCATTGTGATAAGATTTTTAAAAATTAAAAAAAGATTTTCAGGCTGTATTAATATATAATTGACATGCAATGCTCTGTAAGTTTAAGGTACACAATGTGCTGTTTTGGTACACGTTTATATTATGAAATGATTATCACAACAGGTTTTGTTAATACCTCAATCACCTCACACAATTGCTATGTTTTTTCCTGTGTTTGGCGAGAACATTTCACATCTACTCTCTTAGCAACTTTCAAGCTTATAATCCAGTATTGTTAACAATAGTTACCACACTGTACATTACATCCCAGAGCTTATTTATCTTATAACTGGAAGTTTGTGCTCTTTGACCAACATCTCCCAACTTCCCCCAGTTTTGAAATCTGGAGGTATAAGTCCTCAACTATGTTTATTCTTTTTAAAGATTGTTTTAGCTATTCTGGGTTTCTTGTATTTGCATATAAACTTCAAGATCAGCTTGTCCATGCATGTCTGCAAAAAAAATAAATAGAAAAGGCAGTTGGAATTTTAATAGGGGTTACATTGAATTTGCAGATCAATTTGGAGAGTATTGCATCTTAATAATATGTCTTCTAATACATGAACACAACATGTATTTCTACTTCTTTAATTTCTTTTAAAAATGTTTTGTAGTTTTTAGCATACAAGGCTTTCATTTTTTCTTGGTTAAATTTATTCCTAAGTATTTTATTCTTTTTGCTCTTATTGCAAATGGAATTATTTTTTTTCTTAATTTCATCTTATGATTATTTATTGTTAGAATATTTCTATATGATTTTTGTGTATGATGTATCCCTCAACTTTGGTGAGCTTGCTTATTTGTTCTAACAGTATTTTTTTGTAGATTCTTTAGGCTTTTCTACATATAATATTATGTCACCTGCAAATTGAGATATTCTTACCTCTTTCTTTCTAATCTGAACACCTTTTATTTCTTTTTCTTGCCTACTTCCTCTGGCTTGAATTTCCATTACTATGTTAAATAGAAGTGGAGAGAGCAGATGAGTCTAAGAATTTCTGGCTATATACAGGACATCTTTTTAAAAAATATATTTTTATTTATTTCAGAGAGGAAGAGAAGATAGATACATCAATGATGAGCGTGAATCATTGATGGCTGCCTCCTGCATGCCCCCTACTGGGGATAGAGCCCGCAACCCTGGCATGTGCCCTTGACTGGAATCAAATCTGGGACCCTTCAGTCTGCAGGCTGACACTCTATCCACTGAGCCAAACCAGCTAGGGCTATCTTGAATTTTACCTGTTTGGGTGCTGAATTTTGTTGCATTTATTTAAATATTGGTGGTCTTCACCCTAAAATTGTAATTAACTTACTTGAAATCAGTTTGATCTCTTCAAAACTTGTTTATAAGCTTTCTCAATATGGGCCCAGGGCAGCCTTTCTTTGGTCTGGGGCTAATTTGACCTTACTGCTAAGGCAACACCTTTCTGGAAGTTTTACCTACTTCCCTGTGTATTAGGAGGTCTTCTCACTCTGGAAGTGAGATTTCAGACTATCCCAGTCTCTATATGAGCCCTGGGCTAGAGGTCACGGCCTGGCTCAGCTCTGGCAGTCTGGAGCTGTGGCTTTCCCGGCCTCTGACCTCGGTGCCCACTTAGAAACTGAAGGTAGAGAGCAGTGTCATTTGTCCCTAACCCAGTCAACACATAGTTTAGCTCCAAGGAGCCCTAGAAGCCAGATAAGGATGTCAATGAGCAGTGTGGTGCTTCTGCGTCTCCTGTTGTCAACGATGGAACGTGGCAGAAATTAGCGTTGATAGTACGTCTGGTATTTTTTAGAGAACAAACTGTCTAGATAATTATTACTTTGTTTCAAGGGTGGTGAGTGGGGGAGAGTGAGTGGCTCCTTGGTATTATCTCAGGCTCAAGGCCAGAAGCAGTCAGGTGGATTCCTGGCTCCTCCACTGATCAATCGCCTGGGTGACGTTGGGGAGGGTACTTAACCTCTCTGAGCTGCTGCAGGCTCATCTCTAAAACAGAATAAAAGTATCTACCATTAGCTTCACATCTGCTGATTACTAAAAAGGCAGTAACTCCTACGTAAACGGACATGCACACATATGTAAAAAAGAGGGGGCGGTGCATGGATGGAGAGACTGGTGGAAGGAGCAACCCCAAGGTGGCTCAAGGAACACAGCGCGGCTCCGGTGGGGCAGGAACATGGCTTGAATGCGGCAAGGGGAGGATTTCTACTGCTCCCGAGGGGAGCAAGATAGAGTGAGGAGAAGGGAAAGGCGGGACACTGAGAGAGGAGCCCATGGAGGTCTGCGGGAGGCAACAAGGGACTAAGCAGCACAGTGATCAGAGGGGACAGAGGGAACAGGAAAGAGAAGAGGGCACTTAACGTTGCTGGCAGTACGGCATGAGATGTGGTCCCTTTACAGGACCCCCAAGGTCTTCAGTAAATTCAGGTGCAGGTGAGATTCAGTGGGCAGGTGTGTGTGCCTAGTTGAGTGAGCATTTATGTATTTATTTTTGTGAAAGGGGGAGGTGCTAATTCTGGTGTCCCATTGACTCGATGAGACAAGCAGGCAGACCCTGGAGCAGGAGCCCACAGCAGGGAAGATGCTGGGAACTGCCTGTGCCTTGGAGGAGCTCCTGGCATCAGGGGCTGTGCCCCTGGGGGGGCGGGTCATGGCTGAGGTAGCCCCCTTGGCCTCTCAGTGACACACACACACGAAAGTAGCGGGAGGAGGAAGGAACAAGCCTGCCAGCCTCCCCTCACACCTGCGTTTGCGTTGCCCACAAATGCCTGTGGAGCTTTATAGTATCAGCTTTGTAACCCGTGTCTCACTTGGGGACATTGCTTGTCCTCTCACCAGTCTGTGGACAGATGGCGTTCACTGCTCCCAGCTCCCAGACCCCATCTCTCACGTCTTCCAGCAGCCCTGTCTTCCTGAGCAGACAGCTGGCCCGGTGCCTCTGTGGAGTGCAGCCCTCTGCTGTCTGAAGCCAAGTTCCTCTCAGCGCCCTCACTCCTGGGCGAGCTCCCGTGGCTGCAGCCACCGTTGACGCTGGATGGTCAATGAAACCCCAGATAACTCCTGTCCCTGAGGGACAGGCCTCTGCGTAGACTGCAGGGCCAGGTTCTGAGACCTGGGAGGACGAGGTCCCAGCCAGAGTGTGCAGGTGTTTGTGAGCATTCCAGGTGTCCCCCTGTCAGGAGGTCTGCCTATTTCTCCTCTCCTGGGAATCCTGCAGGGTCAAACATTCTGCCTCCTTTCCCAAGCAGGGCCGCCCAGACCTGGTCCTCAGATGCCTCTGGGATTATCTTAGTGGAAGGAGCATGACCACTCATCCTCAGGCCTGGAAGGATTCTGGACCTTCAGGACCTCAGGGGAAAGCCAGCCTGGGTCAGGAGAGAGGCCACAGACTTCAGAAACATCCTGACCTGAATCCAACCCCAGCTCTAACACCTGCTGTGTGACCTTGGGCAAGTCACTTAACTTCTCTCAGCTCCCATCTCACCCTTTGTAAAATACCAGAGAGGATTGTTGTGACCATGAAATGAACACGAAACAACATGCCCACTGACTGTAGGTCCTGACATGTTGCACTTGTACCTGTTGAAGGACAGGTTCCCAGGGAAGCTCACTCTGAGACTGAGGTTGGCACTCAGGGTGTTAATTAGGGAGTGTCCTTGGGGTTAGCAGCTTTGGAGGGAAAGGGAAAGAAGCAGCAGTGGCAGAGGGAGAGGTTAGACTGTGAGGCAAGCCCCCCGGAAGTGCCCGCCGGAAGTGTCGCTGATCCTTGGGGAGCTCTCTAGACAAAAGGGCCTTTTATCCCCTGTGCTGGGGTCCCTAGGTTTGATGAGTCACATACAGTTGTATTCACAGCAAGGGTTTATTACAGTGAAAGGACACAAAACCAAAGTAGCAAAGAGAAAGGCTTATAGATAAGTCTGGAGGAAAGCAGGGGCAAGCTTCCAAGAGGCCTCCCCAGGTGGTGGAGTCTCGCAGGACATGCTCAGTTCCTCCAGCAACAGATCATGTGACAACATGTGTGAAATGCTGCCAACTAGGGAAGCTCATTAGAGACTCAGTGCGCAGGATTTTGGTTGGGGGGATGGGGAAGGGCTGGCCACATTACCCTCTGCCCGCCTCATACCAGAATTCAAGACCCCCCAGGGGAAAGCAGTGTTCAGCATAAATCACACTGTTTGGGTCGCTTAGGCACAGTGAGCCACTCCTACCCGGGAATGGTGGCGACCTTCCCAAAGTCCAAGTTCCCAGATGCCACCAAGGGTCAACCTTGCAGGCAGGCTTCTCTAAGGAGAGCAGGCTGGGGGCTCTGATCACTGGTCGACTGTGGTCCTCCAGGGGAGGGGTGACCTTGGGCACGCCTGCCCTCTGCAGCTTAAGAGGGGCTGACCACTGAGGCCTGCCTGCCACAGCCTCCCAGCAAGACTTTCATCTGGGCGGAATTTGCATCCCAGAGTCGCCACAGACACGAGATGAGTGAGGCACACTCCTTGCCCTGCGGCTGTGGAACACCAAAGAGCTGGCTGTTGAAATCTGGCCGCCTCAGGATCAGGCCACATCACTTGGTGGTCTGCACTAAGCCAGGAGGGCGGCCCGGCATTATTCATCCTTGAGTCATTTACAGAATGTGAGTAGGTCAGACAGCGACAGCTTGGTGTTCAAGGGGGAAGTGAGCTGGTGCTAGGGCAGCGGTTCTCAACCTGTGGGTCGCGCCCCCTTTGGGGGTTGAACGCCCCTTTCACAGGGGTCGCCTAAAACCATCAGAAAAAACATATATAATTACATATTGTTTTTGTGATTACTCACTATGCTTTAATTATGTTCAATTTGTAACAATGAAACTACATCCTGCATATCAGATATTTACCTTACGATTCATAACAGTAGCAAAATTTCAGTTATGAAGTAGCAACGGAAATAATTTTATGGTTGGGGGTCACCACAACATGAGGAACTGTATTAAAGGGTCACGGCATTAGGAAGGTTGAGAACCACTGTGCTAGGGAGACAGCCTGCCTGTAAACACAGATACTTGGAGAGGAACATAAACTGATAATAAAGACATATTTGCTGAAGTGAATTGATTCCACTGACTGTCTCCCCTACGCTGAATGCTATGGAGTTAGAGACATAAATAGGTCTCGGTTTCCACCCTTGGGTATTCACTGACCTGTAATCAGAAATACATAATAATTAAGAGAAGCAAGGCAGGAGCAGAGAGTAGGGCGGGCCTGGGTGATCCCCGTACCTAGTAGAAATTGAGTGAGGAGGGAAGGCTTCTCAGAGGAGGTGTTATTCATGTTGGGTCCTGAAGGATGGGTAGGAGTTAGCCAAGTGGACAAGGGGAGGAGTAGAAGATTTCAGGAATGGCCAATACAACAAGCTTAGGGTAACTGGAAGCCCATGAATTTTTGCAGCCTTTGAAGTCTGGTGTGTGATAGGATTTTTCTAGATCAAGAAAATTTTCTGAAGTTATAGAATCTTAAGTTGGAGAGAAGCTTAAAAGCTCCCTTAGCTGAGTGTGCATCCATACAAAGGCATTCGTGTGGATGGCTCAGCGGTTGGCAAAATCTTCCTTCTACTGAGCTGGAATCTATTTCCTTGTTTCTTCCACTCATTGATTCTGATTTTATCCTTTGAGTTGACTAGGACTAGTTTAAATTTTTATGCAGTGAGAGTCTGCAGGTTTTCCACTATTACTCTCCAAGTGGTTGGTGCCTCTGTCTAGTTTCAAGGAGAGAGGCAGAGGCTGGGGCTTCAGTGCTACAGGGAGGCTATATAATAAAGAGATTAGGTGTGAGACTCTGGGGCAGACTCCTGGGGTGGAGTCTCAAATATGCCCCTTACTGTGTGACTAGGCAGGTAGCTTCACCTCTCTGTGCCTCAGTTTTTTCACCTGCACAATGGGGTAAGCACAGTGACCCACCTCACTGGGTGATGGTGAAGATTAATTGACCTAGTGCTTGTGCAGTGCTGGCATTTCATAAACAGTCAATATTTGAGCTTCAGTTGTTATTAAAAAGTGACTGTAATTGCTGCCAGGCCACAGGTGTGATGTCACAGAACCACTAATAGAAGTAGACAAAAATAGCCAGCATGGTGTGATGAGGATAAGTCTTTTTTCCTGTGAATGAAAGCCACCAACCTCATTCATATACTTTGTCTCCACTATCATCTCTGATCTTGTAACTTATGTGTCAGCCATTTGGCTGTCCCCAAACTCTACCATGTATGGAGTCACCCTTTGCTATTTAAATAAAGCCACTGTGAGTCCCAAATTCATGAATAATGGGCAACCCAAGGCCCAGTCCCTCCTTTGAGTCCCTAAAGCACCCACAGTTTTAAGCTGCTGCATGCTTTGCTGTGGATCTGGGGCATGCATCTGTGTTATAGCATAGCACTGTCAACTTCAAACTCGCTGTCACTCATGACTGCTCTGAAGGTCCACTCCTTCCCTGGGAAATTCTCCATGCCGCTGTCTTCTCCCCAGGCCCTCCATCTGCCCCTGGTTTTCCTGGCTCCTCATTTTTGGGGGGACTCTCCTCATATTCTCTCTCTCTTTGCTTTCTGTGCCCTTTCTCCCTTAGGCTGCCCCAGGAATTCAGGAGTCCTTCACTTTATTAAGAAGAGCAGTTTTTGGCCCTAACCGGTTTGGCTCAGTGGATAGAGCGCCGGCCTGCAGACTGAAAGGTCCCAGGTTCGATTCCTGTCAAGGGCATACACCTTGGTTGCGGGCACATCCCCAGTAGGAGGTGTGCAGGAGGCAGCTAATCGATGTTTCTCTCTCATCGATGTTTCTAACTCTCTATCCCTTTCCCTTCCTCTCTGTAAAAAATCAATAAAATATATTTTTTAAAAAAGAAGAGCAATTTTTAGTCCTCCACCCACTACGTGGGCTGGGACCCATTTCTGTAAATCAAAAACACAAGTAGGAACCCCAGAGGCTCTGATATGTCATCTTCCCTCTACTGTGATCAGTCTTTCCACATGGCTCCCGCCCCACCAGACTCTGTCAGTGAAGGAATCCAGGCCACAATGTAATCTTTCCCTGGTATAAATTATTCTACACCCCTGCCTCCCTTTAAAGGCAGATGGAGTTACTGCCTTTTACTTTTTAAAGCAATTTAACATTTTGCCTGCTGAGCCTGGAACATCTTCCTTTTCCCTGGCTCTCTAAATTTTGCCTGCTTGCCCTTTAGGAATGAGCTCAGAGGCTGCCTCCTCCATGACGCTTCCCTGATCACGTGGGATTGAATCTCATGACAAGGACTCATCTGGCCATTCCCTACCTCATATCTAGAGTTAGATCAGCTAAGTCCCCAGCCTGTGTGACTTTTTGCTCCAACTAGAATGCTCTTTCCCAGAAGCCTCGGGAAATTCTTAAAGTTCACTGGAAGGTGGTTTGGGGACAGGAGGAGCAAGGAGTCAGAGAGGCCAGGGTTTAATCCTAACTTCCCCATCTTCTGGCTGTGTGGTCCTCCATCAGTTACTTAACCTCTCTGAATTCAATTCTCCCATCCATCAAAGTGGGAAGGAATGCTTCTATCACACAGTTGCTGTGAGAACTAAAGGAGGTCAAGTGTTAATAAAAAACACACATAGCCCAGCCGGTGTGGTTCAGTGATTGAGCATAACCTATGAGCCAGGAGGTCCAGATTCAGTTCCCAGTCAGTGCACATGCCCAGGCTACATGGCTCAATCCCTGGTGGGGGGTGTGCAGGAGGCAGTCGATCAATGATTATCTCTCATCATTGATGTTTCTATCTCATCCATCATTTAGAACCACCTGAAATCTGGCTGAATGGAGGTCCTACAACTGAGAGGTAAAGAAGAAAGCACATTCAGATTGGTAGGAGGGTCAAAGGCAATGAATAAGCTGGTGGAACACCCATGTGTGGCATGTTGTTTTTTTAATTGGGAGGGATATCTCTGCTGCAGAGACCTTCTGTGATGGGTCCCAGCCCCACACCAGACCCCAAGCCCATCAATAAGAGGCCCAAGACCTGGCCCTAGCACCAGCCTGCCTTACTTCACAGCTGGGCCTCATCTGGGTATTTCCAAGCCCAATATAAGTAGTAGCCACATGCAGATTTCTCTGTAGCTCCTGCTGGGTGGCCCCAGGCAGTGGCTGACTTTGCACCTCCTGGGAGACCACAGAGCCAGTGCACCCAGTAGACAGCTTCAGACCATACCAGATTATAACTCTACACATCCACAAGTGACACACTCAAGAGGCAGACACAGTGAGCACCAAAGCCCCACTGAAGCAAGTCCTGATCCATAGGGGTGTTTCCTGAACAGCAGCTCATCAATTGTAGTTGCAGCTGGTCCTCACAACCAATTGGCTTGGAGGCCAATTCCTCTTAGTGATGCCAACAGCAATCAAGGCTCAACTACAACAAAACTGCGCATACAGTCCACATAGGAGTGCACCTAGAGTGCCCAGCTCAGGTGACTGGGGAGGCTGAGACACTGGGTCCTACAGGACACCTACTACACAAGGCCAGGAGACCTAGCAGCTCTACCTAATACATAGAAAGAAACACAGTGAAGCAGCCAAAATGAGGAGGCAAAGAAACATGCCACAAATGAAAGAAATGGAATCAAGCAAGCTACTGGATACAGAGTTCAAAACAATGGTTATAAGGTTGCTCAGAATCTTAATGAGAGCTTCAAGGGACTTAGACTATCAAGGATCTTATTGAGAATTTTGAAACATGAAAAAGTATCAGTCAAAATTAAGCATACACTAACTGAAATAAAGAATAATTTATAGGAATTTAACAATAGTGTAGAGGATTCCAATAATAAAATCAATGATTTGTAATATGAGAAAGCAAAAAAACGCCCAATCAGAAGAGCAAAAAGAGAAAAGAATCCAAAAATATGAAAATAGTGTAAGGAGCCTCTGGGACAACTTCAAACATGCCAACATTCACATCATAGGGGTGCCAGAAGGAGAAGAGAGAGAGCAAGATATTGACAACCTATTTGAAGAAATAATGACAGAAAACTTCCCCTACTAGTTGAAAGAAATAGACTTACAAATCCAGGAAGCACAAGAGTTCCAAACAAGATGAACCCAAAGAGGTCTACACTAAGACACATTATAATTACAATGCCAAGGGTTAAAAACAAAGAGAGAATCTTAAAAGCATCAAGAGAAAAGTAGTTAGTTACCTACAAGGGAGTGCCCATAAGACTGTCAGCTGATTTCTCAACAGAAACTTTTCAGGACAGAAGGAAGTGGCAAGAAATATTCAAAGTGATGAATAGCAAGGACCTACAACCAAGATTACTCTACCCAGCAAAGCTATCATTTAGAATTGAAGGACAGATAAAGAGCTTCACAGACAAGAAAAAGCTAAAGGAGGTCATCACTACCAAACTAGTATTACATGATATGTTGAAGGGTATTCTTTAAGAAGAAGAAGAAAAAGAGATAAAAAAATATGAAAATAAGATGGCAATAAATACATAGGTATTAACAATTGAATCTAAAAATCAAATTAAAAAAAACAAGAAATCTAATGAACAAAATAAACTGGTGAATAAAATAGAATCAAAGGCATGGAAACATGGAACAGACTGATGGATCTCAGAGGGAAAGGGAGTGGAAGGGTGGGAAGATATTAACCAAAGATCTTATATGCATATATGCATTACCTTTGGACACAGACAATAGGGTGGTGAAGGCCTGCCATGGGGAGGGAACCAGGTGGAGGGACATCTGTAATACTCTCAACAATAAAGATTTTTTTAAAAGTAGAATTACCATATTATCCAGCAATTTCACTTCTAGTTTATATACATAAAATAATTGAAACAGAGTCTTGTTCATAGAAGCATCATTCGCAATAACCAAGTGATGGAAGCAAACCAAATGTTCAATAAATGATGAATTGATAAGTAAAATATGGTATATTCATACAATAGAATAGTACTCAGCCTTAAAAAGGAAGGAAATTCTTCAGTGTACTACAACATGGATGAACCTTGCGGTCATTATGCTAAGTTAATTAAGGCAGTCACAAAAAGACAAACACTGTATAGTTCCACTTATATGAGGTATCTAGAGTAGTCACAGTTATAGAGATAGAAGTTAGAATGGTGGTTGCCAGGGGGTGGGGAGAGGAGAGCATGTTGAATTACTATTTAATAGGTACAGATTTTCAGTTTTTTAAAAATATATTTTATTGATTTTTTACACAGAGGAAGGGAGAAGGATAGAGAGTTAGAAACATCTATGAGAGAGAAACATCGATCAGCTGCCTCCTGCACACCCCCCACTGGGGTTGTGCCCACAACCAAGGTACATGCCCTTGACCAGAATCGAACCTGGGACCCTTCAGTCTGCAGGCTGACGCTCTATCCACTGAACCAAACCGGGTAGGGCCAGATTTTCAGTTTTATTATGTGAAAAGTGTTATAGGAATAGACAGTGGTGATGGTTATGCTAGTACATATGTAAATATGTTTAATATAATCAAATTATACACTTAAAAATGGTAAAGATGGTAAATTTTATGCTATGTATATTTTACCACAATAATAATAAAAGAAGAAGAAAAGGAGGTCAAATGTGTACATGCCCCACACAGGGTCTTGCACACAGTAAGGGTATGATAAGTTTTAGATTCCTTCCTTCCTCTGGAAGAGCCCATAGAATAAGGGAGGACAAACAGAAAATGGGCCTTGGATTATGCTAAAGGGGGATTAAAAATGGAAAGAAAAGTGTATTTACTGAAAAATTGAGGGGTTTGGTGATGAGAACTAGCTGGATCCAGAATGCCACATACAAAGCCTCTGTCTGGGGCCCTGAGGAGGCCCTTCTGCTGAGCAAGCTCAGGAGTTTGGCTGTGTGTGTCTGTGAGTGTGTGTGTGTGTGTGTGTGTGTGTCCCCTAGGAAAGGTCTGTGCACTCAGACATGCCAAATTCAGACCTTATTGATTCTAACTGGGACTTGGACTGGGCTGAAGGTACTCGTGCAAAATTCACACAGATCTGCTCATGAACAGTGTGTGATGATGAAAGAATTTCCATTACACTAGGCTGTCTCTCACCAAATTTCTTTAGATCCCACCCTCATGTCTGAGCCCCCACTTCCTGCAGGTCCCCACGCCCCCTAGTGATCTCTGGCCTCTCCCTTGGTGTTCTGGGAGACCTCGCCAACTCCATCACCCAACTCAGTCACTGGGGATTCACTGTGTTCATTCATTCATTCAGTCCACTGAGTATGACTTTAATTTATGTAGTATATTATTGTTTAAGAATTGCGGCTTTTCATTGCAATTTGATTCTCCATAAGTGTGTCATCATCCTGACTCTTTCTGGAATATTAATTATTATTTTTAATTTGTATTCTGTTTCCCCTATTGATGCTATTCCACCGGGTATTACTTTTCTCTGTGAGGTCAGAGCCTTCTTTCATATTGTTAGTTTTCCTCAGCTATCTTCTGGTTCCTGGCTGACTATTCACATTTGCATGTGAGTCCCTACTTGTTTCTCATGGGACTCCTCATGTCTCGGACTGTGATTTTTCTCTGCACTTGTTTCTCTATCAAATCAGTCCCTTCTGCTTCCTATCTTCCAGGAATTCCTCAAAATTTCTGGTCTGCTAAATCCAGTCCTTCCTCCCTCCCTTCCTTTTTTTCATATTTTCAGTACTGGTATAGACAGAATCCCTCCTCCTCTCCTCTTTCTTCTTCCCCTCCTCTCCGTCTCCTTCTTCCTAAAAATGTATGATTTCAGTAATTGCAAGAGACCGTAGTCAGAGAAGAAGGACATGGCTGTGTTCAACCTGAAATAGACAGAACCCCTCCTCCTTCCCTCCTTCTTCTCCTCCTCTCCTTCTCCTTCTTCCTAAAAATGTATGCTTTCAGTAATTGCAAGAGACTGTAGTCAGAGAAGAAGGACATGGCTGTGTTCAACCTGATATCTCTTTTGACTAGGCCCTTTGTCTCTTTTCACAATCCTTAGAATACTTCATAGATGAGTATAACATCCCTTCTTTTATGGATGAAGAAACTGAGAGATTAAATGACTTCCTTGCAGTTTCACAGTGAGTAGGGGACAGCTTGAAATCAGTCCTCTGTTTCCAAGTCAGTCTTTTCTTTTCTCTTCCATCTTTCTAAAATCCCAGAGACCTGCTCCCACCGTTCAGAAAGCTCGGTTCAAGTCAGTGGTCAGCGTGCATTTGAGTACAAAAGGGCCACAGACTGCACTGTCCGAGGGAGCTGCCTGGGAAGACCCGAGGCGTTGCCATGGCAACAGAGATGGCTGGGTTTTTCATAAGCTGCAAATATGTATTTGTTTATAACTATTCCAGGATTTAGATTATTCAACAAGTTAGAATGACTTTCTTCCCCCGATAAACCTCAACTCATGATAATTCAACTACATTGTTTGACTTACTAAATTGTTTATTGACTTTTTCCCAGCAGTCGTTCTTAATAAAGTAAATTTCTTAATAAAGTACCATGGTCATGGAATGGGGTATAACCTGGAAACCACCTCTCAGAAGTGCTGGAACACAGCAGCAGCTGTGTCTATACGGGAACGGAGAATTTCCAACAAAAACCCAGTGTGTCCTGTGGGCTGGGAGAAGGTTACCAGGTCCCCTGAAGGCTGGGACTAGAAGTAGGGTGAATGTCCAGCTCAGGTTTGACACTGGCTAGTGAGTGCATTTCTCAAAGGGTCCTCTGAGCCACCCTTGAGGGCCTCACTCTAAGTTGCTAGGAAAGTAGACTGGGAAGCTGTCCTTAGACCCTTGGAAATAAACTGTAGTCACGAGAAGCAACAAGTCAAGGGTGGTGGAAAGGGTTGTATCTGCCTGTGAGAACAATAGCGGAGGAGCTGGGAGGAGCATGAGCTGGAGAAACAGAAATTTGTATCATGTCATGGGTGGCAACAGGTTCCTGGGCCTATGAAGAGGACAGGCCCTGGGGTGGAGCCCAGGAAGGGAACTGGTGGGGTGGGGCTCAAATCCAGAAACCTTTGTGGTTCTCAGTTAAGTCACTCCTGGTCCCCAGTGGGGAGGACCTGGGAAGCAGGGGTCACATAAGGGAGGAGTGTGAAGAAGCAGAAGTGGATCATTTATCCTCCAGAGTTCTCCCCACTGTCTTCTCTTCTCATTGAGGATTCTTCCCTGGGAGGTCCCCAAATAGAGCAACACCTCAGACCAGAGCAGGGGCTTCTCTATGCCTCTTGAGACGAGGGCTGACGGCCATCTCTATTGCTGCCTTTGAGAAACTGATCATGGCCCATCCTCTTGGGCCCTAGTCTAGGGCCACTTGCACGGGATGAAGGAGTTTGTGCAGAGTTTGTAAATGAGGCCCCTGCACCCTCCCCGCCAGGGACTGGCGTCTCCATGGACTGACAGATGAAGTCTTCATGGGGCTGGGCTAAATCAAGTGCCAGGTACAGGTGGAGACATGTAGATAAAAGGTGGTGTTCTGGGCTGGGTTATAAATGTTTAAGAAAAGCATTAATAGTAATAACCATTGATATAAGACACGATTCCAGGCAAGGTGTTGTAGGACAGATGCACACATGCACAGGTACCACTTCCTGGGGCCAAGTCCCTGTTAGAGTGGGTACCCCAGGGACAGTCTCTCCCATGAGACCAAGGGCCACTCCCTCCCCATTCACAGCAGGAACTCTGTTCCCTCTTCAGTCTGGAGGGTCCTGAGGGCAAGCACTGTCTCTCTCCCTTTCCTCCCTCCTGCAAATGGGCTGGTTTCCCGCAAGCTCAGCCCGCATCTTCTCCACCTGACCAGGAGCCTCAGGAGGACATATGTCTTCAAGGAACTGGAGAGCTTTCCGAGGATAGGGAGGGCCGTCTTCCCTGGGAGGTTCCCAATAGGGCAGGGCCTCAGACCCGAGCAGGGGCTTCCTGAGTCCAGCCACAGCAGTTTAGATTCTGTTTCCTCTCCCAGTGGGCAAGACTGACGCCTGCACACACTGGATTCTCCGAGCTCACTGCTGACTGCCTGGCCCACGGGGTGGGTTCAGGGATGGCAAGGGCTTAGTGCTGAGTTGGAGATGGCTCCCAATTTAGTCACCTGAGCCAGGTGTTTTCCTCAGGTCTACTTTCCCAGGTAACCTGTGCTGTCCTGCTCCATGGTTCTTCACAGTGTAACGTTCTCAGGAAAAAGGCAGTGCTCACAGCTTGTCAAGGGCACCACATACATGGTTTTAAGTTAATCTTCTTCAAGCAAGAGTGTGTTTCTGGGAGTTTACCTTAACTCTGGGAATTATTGAGCAGCCATTAGAGAATTCATTAGTTCGCTAACGATCTTTCAAGAACTCCCCACCTGTGATGATATGATTGCTGCTATAATAAGTCAGCCCAGAGTCTATTTAATTTATTCTGGGAGGCTGTGTGTGTGTGTGTGTGTGTGTGTGTGTAAGTGCGCGCACGCACGTGCACACGCACATGTGTGTGGCCATCCACGTAATGATGCAGGCAGTGGAAAGGAGGCAAGAACCATTTATTGAGTGTCTGGCAGCAGGACTCCAGTCGCACAAGTGTGACCTTGGACAAGTCACTTAACCTGGCCGGGCCCCATGTGTTTACAGTCTGGAAATAAAACAAACCATCCTGCCAATCAACCAACCTTTCTACTACACAGACTCCTCTCCTCTCACTTTGACCATAATCAGGGAAAATGAAAGCAAAAATCATTGCTTCTTTCACAATTATTTTTCTTTTGAGATGGTGAAGGGGAATCACATTTCTACTCCAGGTCTTCCTACTTTCTCTCCAACAAAATGCAAAGGGAAATATGCTTGAGATGAGAGCTAATGTAAGTCATTGATGCTGGCCATTGTGGTGGTGTTAGCACTCTAGCCTGTGTAAGCCTGCCTGTTCTACTTGTGCCGGATAATACAAGGTCAGGGGAGCCAGGTTCAGTGGCTACAAGGCCCAGTCTTGACCACATATTGAATCTGAAAGACTTAGAAACCAAGTCCCAAGTACAAGGCAGAAACACATTTCTACCTGTTTTACCTCGTTACTGATTGAGCTTCCCACATTAGGCACACCTCTCCCAAGGTCAAGGTCATCTTCAATGCTTAACAGATCACTGTGTGCCAATCAGTGCCTCACAGGGAAGACCAAATGCCCACTGTTTGAGAGAATGGGTGGATGTGAGTTCAAATCCCTGATCCACTATTTGGCCCTCTGCTAGTTATTCAAGTTTTCTGACCACCAGTATCTTTATCTGTCTATCACAAGGTATCCAGTGGGAACTGCGTGGAAACACTTAAGCTGGAAGAATACCAGCTTACAGATCTAAGCAGTTCTGTTTCCTAGAGTGAAGTCTGGGAAGGCCTGCTGTAAGCCAAGAACACAGGTGCTCAGCGTTCTCCTGAAGCCCCATTGAAAGATGCCTCAAGCTGGTATTAAATGTTCCATTTTGCACTCTGCTTAGGCATAGGAACTGCTCCCCATGGAGCTAAAGAAAACAGTTCCTGCCAGCTGGTGTGGCTCTGTGGTTGAGTGTCAACCCATGAACCAGGAGTTCATGGTTCAATTCCTGATTGGGGGCACATGTGCAGGTTGCAGGCTCAATTCCTAGTAGGAGGTGTGCAGGAGGCAATCAATTGGTGATCCTCTCTCATCATTGATGTTTCTATCTCTCTCTCTCCCTTCCTCTCTGAAATCAGTAGAAATATATTTTAAAAAATAAAAATTAAAAAAAGAAAACTGTTCCCCTCTTGGAGGGAGTTTGTTCCCTTCCTATAAAATATTATTTCTCTTAGGATATGTTTAGTGGTATTTGTGTGTGTGTGTGTGTGTGTGTGTGTGTGTGTGTGTGTGTGTGTGTGTGTTCGTCCTTCTGTCTGTTCTTGTCTGAGCTTCTTTTTCTATCAGGAGATAGAAAATGAATGTATGAGATATACCAAAGGAATGTCTGAGATGAGATGGTGAAAAGTCTTTGGCGTAGCCCAGCCTCCCTGAGTTTCTGGCCTCTCGTGAGACATGCTATGAAGACATGATTTGGGACAATGTACTGTACACTCTTACAAGTGTCCTGTCTGAGCTAAAATCCTATTAGGTATGCATTTCCTTCTGAAACAAATATAGGCTGGAATACCCATTGTCTTGGGATGGAGTTAATCCTGGGATAGGGGTAAGCGGCAGCCTAGAAGCCAGGCCAGGAACACCCCAATGAAGGCCTTGGCTTGGGGTTGGGTTTTCACCATTGGGCTTAAGGACTAGCCACTCCTAATAACAGTCACACATCTTCCTCAGTTGCAACTCCCTTCTCTTACCCCCAAGCCTTTACTCAAATAAACTGGCAGTCGGGGGATTGAGAGGCACAGTGTTCCCTCACTGACACTAAAGGGGAGATTTGGATGCACAGAACACATTTTGACAAGCTCTGGTCTTAAGGAAACAGCCCCAGTTCCTTAGCTTGGCATTCCAGGCCCTCTAAGCTCTGGACCTTCCAGTTTTGTTGTGTTTTTGCCATACTAATGTCTCCTCCCTACGCCCCCTGCTTCTTCACCCATGCTGTGCACATAGCAGGTGCTCAGAAACTGTATGTGATATGAATAGAACTGAGCAGCCATCTTGCCCCAAACCCTTTCCCCCCACACCCATCTACTTATCAATGCCAGGCCTCTTAACCGTTCCACTTTCAGGGATTTTTATTTTTGCCTTCCTTTGTATTTCCTCTATTAGGCTCAAGTGAAGGGACCTGCTTAGACTATTGCAGTAGCTTCAAGCAGGTTGAATTATGCTCAAATCTCTTCATCTCCTGTTGGCTCTGCAAGTTTTTCCAGGAGAGTCTCTGCTTAGACTGTGTCCTTCTCTGGCTCCACATCCTAACTGGCTCCCCATTGAGAAGAGGTAACATCCGGACTTCTCAGCCTGGCCTGCCACAATCTGACATTAGCCTACCTCCCATCCTGTGTGAGACTGAAGGTGCACCAACCAAATCAGACCACTTACCTTCTTTTATTGATTTACTAGAGGCCTGGTGCACAAAATTTGTGCAATGGGGGGGGGTGTCCCTTAGCTCAGCCTGCACCCTCTCCAATCTGGGACCCCTCAGG
The DNA here is from genome assembly GCF_000412655.1 of Myotis brandtii. NCBI lineage: Eukaryota > Metazoa > Chordata > Mammalia > Chiroptera > Vespertilionidae > Myotis > Myotis brandtii. Next base: position 722,063 of record NW_005362075.1, read on the forward strand.
GGATGTCCAACTGCCGGTTTAGGCCCGATCCCAGAGGGACTGCTGGTTCCCAACCTCTCGCCTGCCTGCCTGCCTGATTGCCCCTAACTACTTCAGCCTGTCAGCTTGATCACCCCCTTACCACTCCCCTGCCAGCCTGATTGATGCCTAACTGCTCCCCTGCCAGCCCGATCGCCCCCAACTGCCCTCCCCTGCAGGCCTGGTGCCCCCCAACTGCCCTCCCCTGCTGGCCTGGTCACCCCCACCTGTCCTCCCCTGCAGGCCATCTTGTGGTGGCCATCTTGTGACTACATGGGGGCAGCCATCTTGTGTGAGGGCATGATGGTCAATTTGCATATAACCTCTTTATTATATAGGATTTGTTGCCTCTATGCCTAGAATTGCTGTCAGTGAGACCTTTCCCCTTCAAGAAGCAGCCCCAATGCCAGCTGCTGCCCAGCATCTCCCATCCTCTCAACTCAAAGGATTTCTGTGCTTCTGAGTTCTGTGTATGTCCCAGTCTCTTGGCACATGCCATGCACTGCTGTGTGCATGCTGTCTTTCCTCAGGCTCATAAGGAGGGTCTGTGCCTTAGTCACCTCAGTCTTCCCAGTGCCCAGAGCAGATATTTGCCGGGAATAGGAAATCAAATAAGTGTTTGTCCAATGAACAAATATATAATTATAATTCAATGTCCTGCTTTCCTAGAGTGACACTCATATCGTCCTAGGCAGAAAGCCTATTTACCCCATAACATTACTCCTCACCATTGGCCAAGATTAGAATAAACACTTTTTGGGTTAAGACCTAAGCTGTCACATTGTATCTGGTACCATTAAGACTCAAGGTTGGGAGTGCCTCATAGTTTAGAGTGTCATCTGCTTGATAGAATGATGTCTGGTCCAGACTCAAACTCCAGGGAGAACCCACTTGGATCTAGAACAGCCGTGGGCAAACTACGGCCCATGGGCCGGATCCGGCCCGTTTGAAATGAATAAAACTAAAAAAAAAAAAAGACCGTACCCTTTTATGTAATGATGTTTACTTTGAATTTATATTAGTTCACACAAACACTCCAACCATGCTTTTGTTCCGGCCCTCCGGTCCAGTTTAAGAACCCATTGTGGCCCTCGAGTCAAAAAGTTTGCCCACCCCTGATCTAGAACATGCTTCCATTTTGCCACCATTGACTGTTTTTCTGATTACCAGCCCACCCTGCCCAGTTCCACCATCTCTGGGTAGGAGGCCCACAGGCAGTTTCCAGAGTTGCCTCCCCCAGATGCCAGATGCCCTCTGAGCAGTGACAGAAGCAACGACAGGGCATTTACCCACCGAGGAAACTGTCCTCCTGCTCCCCCATCATTTTAGAAAGTGTTTCCTTGTTTAGCCAAGCTGATGGGTCATTTGTGATCAATAAGATAAAGCAAATGTGGATTCAGTGAGTCACTTTGAATTTCACAAGCCTTCTATTTTCTTTCCTGCTGCATGAAATGTAGAGGCCAATTCTGAAAACTCTGTAATTTGTTCTTACAACAGAAGTGCCAACTTGAGGATGATTTACTAATTAGCCAATTGTTTCTCCTTCTTGAGCATTAGCAAAGTGATCGTTAGTCACACATATACGTCACATTGTTGACCCAACATAAGCTTCCTAGTAACTGGTCTGAGCAGAAGTCATAAGAACAGTGTTCTTAATTTCTACCCATTGGGGTTGTGGGCTCATTTAATGCTAGCTTTCTTGCTAATGAAAGGCAAAGGAAATATCAGCTAGAAATTTCATAATCAGAGTGTTTGCCTACTTTGCTATTTTTAAGCACCGCAGGCTTTGCTGAAAATGAAGGATGTGCATTAGCCCGGTACATGCTGCTGGTGGATGGAGACTGAGGTTCCTGTCTGCAAAGGTACAATTGAGAGGACAAAGAGGGGGAGTAAATAATGGATTAAGAGGGGCTCTTATTCGTCCAGTGGCCTCAAAATGAAAACGCGCCGCCGATGACTCATTGGATAATAGTAAATATGACGGGCTCATAAAACCGCTGGTTCCCACGGGGGCTCTTCAGCTGCCTTTGTCTGGTCTTGAGCTTGTTATGTTCAGAAACTACCAATTTAAACTGCCCTTCCCCCAGGAAGACATGGCTCTTGGACAGAGAGTTATTTGGATGATTTGCAAAGTCTGGATGGCACAGGGAGAGGCGGCCGGCCCCTTGCCCTGGCTGTGCCTTGGCTCCCCTGCCTGTGCCCTGGGCCTGGCGCCAGTTCCTCACGGGGCCCCAGGGAGGCCTGGATGCTATATGGGCTTCATTACGGGGAAGGCAGAGACCTCGGCCCAGGGAGCCCGACACTGAAAGGACAGACGGCCTTGACATAAAGTAAGGGTTCTGAGTCCAACCTGGGAGACTAATAAAGACCATAAACATGACTTCCCTCCACCACCCTAAGAACTTCCAGCCAGAGTATGACTGATAGTAACCAACAGGAAGAACATGCGTTCTGCAGGAACATGGTTGCATTGAAAGTAGTTGTCTTCCTGTGGGGGAGGCCACGTGGCAGAGGAACTGAGCTGGCTCTCTGCGGTTTCAGAGGCTTCACTAGGATCCATGAGGGGAGGGCAGAAGCTGAATGAGTTGGAGAAATTTCCTCATCATTGGAGTCACCTGAAAATGGAATGAGTCCCTGGAAATGTGCAGAATGCACCTGCTCATTCCTTGATCTGCCTTCAGCCATCCATTATTCATTGATGCCTTAGGCATAGATTGGATGCCCATTTGTGATAATAAAACACAATGACTTCTTTTCACAGGTGGCTTGGACACCCTAAGAGGCAGGTTCTTAACTCAAATTCCTCAGGTGTAGGAGTAACTAATAAGGAGGGAATTAGCCTCAGCTCTGTTGCCAAATCACACAGGCAGAGGCATAGAGGTGGGAGATTAGAATGTGTTCAGTGTATATCATATTCCAGCTGTCAGGCTAGAGGCTTTGCATAACAACTGGACCAGGAGTCAGGGATTCAGTGACTGTGTGACCTTGGGCAAGTCACTTGCCTTCTTTGGCCTTTAGTTTCCTTTGCAGTCACATGGAAATGATGTCTACCCGTATACCTCCACAGAGCTGTGGTGAAATGAATTAATCAGTTATCTAAGTAACTAATGCTTGTATCCATTCAACACTCCCACAGCGCCTTGATGCCACTGTGTTCAGTGCTGGGGAAACAAAGACGATTGGGACCAGGCTTGCCTGGTGGCTCACAGCACAGTGCTTAGAGGTGTAAATGGGTGATTAGAAGTCCAGGGTGACTGCAAGGGGAGGAATCCCCTACAGGGCAAGGACAAAAACTTACTGATAGGAAAGGACCCTGCTGTTAATTCCATGGGCTTGGGCAGGACCACAGAAGGAGGGTTGGCCTGCAGAACTGTGGTCACAGGAGGCCAACGTGGAATGAGCAAGGACTCGAGAACTTAGGGCTGGGAGTTGAGGGCAGGGAGGGGTAGGAGGTGCACGGCAGCTTTCCATGCGAGGGGGCAGTTGAAGAGAAGCATAAATCCAAGCATATTATTGTGATAAGCACAGATGAACAGAACGCAGCAGATCTCAGATTCATCCTGAGATCCGTGCAAAGCCCAGAGTCATAAATGTCACCATTCTTCCAGCTCCGGGCTTTTTTTCCTGAGTCATTTTCCAAAAGGAAGCAAACTCTCAATCACTTTCCAATAGTCCTTGCACCTGATGAGAAGAGAACAAGGAACCGGAGCTGTAAGAGGCTCTGCACCAGGCCCCTTGTCAGGCCCTCAGTGGTCTCTTCCCCCACACCAGCCTTGCAGGGCCTGGGGTCTAAGTGCGTGGCTCAAAGAAATGTGACTTATTACAGACCTGAGGGTGTGGGGTTGCCAGCAAACAACCAAAACCAAGAATAGCAAATCTGCAAATGACAGGGGTCAATTTTCTTAAGGACGTGGCTGCTTGTGGAGCACAGGGAGTTGGTGTGGTTTCTTGGGGTGGGGAGGAGAGGAGAGGTTTCTTTTCATCTGTGGACAGAACCTTACACACTGTGGGTACTTGGGAAATAATGATGTTGTTTGCACAGACTACTTGCCTTTGCTTTGTAAACACCTAACTGGGTAACTTGGTGGTGACGGCACTAGGCACTGTGGAGGGAGGCAGACCAACATATAAATCCCAGCTCTGTGCCTGGCTAGATGTGTGAATTGAGCAAGAACCATCACCTCTTCCTGCGGCAGAATGAGTGCAACAATAATGCTAACTTCATGGGTAAGGAATGTATGAGAAGTAGAAATAGTAAGTGTTTAATAAATGGTTCTCAGCAGCAGGTTCTTGTTAGTAATCTTCATCTTCATCTTTCCCACCACCATCATCACCACCATCATTCTTGACTTCTGAAGGCCCAGGGTGGCTGGGTCTGCAGAGGTCTTCCAAGTGCCTCCTTGGCTCCTGGATTCTCATCCCTGCACAGACACAGGGCTCAGTCAGAACCATCATGCATTTCTTCAGCTTAGTGCCTCCCAAACTGGAGCTTGTGGCAGAATGAAACAGAGTCCTTGTTAAAACAGATAGCTGGGCACCCTCCTCAGGGTTCCTGGTTCAGCTGGACTGGGGAGGGTCAGGTAGAATTTGCATTGCTAATGAGTCCTCAGGATTACACTTCGAGGACCACTCTTTGGCCCCAGTTTAGCCCCAGAGCCCTGTCAAATAATCAGCACTCTGAGCATCATTTGCCTGCTTGCTTAACCAGCTTCCAAAGGCTGGCTGTTCTTATGCACAGGCCAAGGCCAATTACCACCACGGATTGATCACTTCTGAACATTTTCCTCTTTTCTACATAAGATCATTCATCCAAATTCTTAGCAACCCCTCCCTCAAAGACTAGGTAGGGGGTAACACAGCAATCGTGAGTTGTAAGTCCACAAGGGCAGGGACTGGTGTGCCTTGTTCTGCACTGTCTTTTTGATACTTAGGACATGTTATCAAGTGAAATTGTGGATGCAAAGGGGGTTCTGTGGAAACTAGCCTCACATAAATCCCTAACTGGGAAGGTCATGGTAGGTAGTCAAATCCCAGGCAGACAACGTCTTTAGTAGAAGGTTTATCTTTACCTTAAGGAAGCCCTGCCAGTTGTTGCTGTGCATCTAGGTTAGTACTCCTTTGAAACGCCTCTTTTCAGACCCTTCAGAAGCAAAACCTCCCTCAAGAGAGCACATAATCTCAACTATCCTCTAACCCATTCCCGGCCTTGCTTTCTCCCACCTCCATGTAATCTTCCTTACATTCCCTCCTTTATTCCAAATGCATAAAAAAAGCTGCAAAATGTTATTCTGAGAAGCATTATTCTGTCTGTTGAGATTTCATTCCTAGGTGTTTCCTCTGTTTGGCCCAAATAAATTTTAATAAAAATTCTCTATAGGTTTGTACATTCTTACGTCAACAAAACGAATGCACCTGTGGATGCAGGTGCCCAGCCAGGAGAGTTTCTGTGTGGTTGATGCCCATGTGTCTGATGCCAGAGGAGGTCCAAGGTCCTTTGTGGTGGGAATTCTGTGCTTCCCTCACTTGGTCCCCAGTGAACAGTCCTGGCCTTGGAAGCTCTCTTCACATTTAACAAATTAGAAAGTACATCAGGCCCTGGCCAGTGTGACTCAGTTGGTTGAGTGCTGCCCATGCACTGAGAGCTCGCCAGTTTGGTTCCCGGTCAGGGCACATGTTGTGGGCATGATCCCTAGGAGGGGGTGTGCAGGAGGCAGCCGATCAATATTTCTCTCTCATCTATGTTTGTGTCTCTTTTTCCTTCTCCATTCCTCTCTCCCTCAAATCAATAAAAATATATATTTTTAAAGAAAGTGCATTATCAGGTGTGGTGGGAACCGGGTGGAGGGGAGCTATGGGAGGAAAAAAGAGGAACAACTGTAATAATCTGAGCAATAAAGATTTAATTTTAAAAAAAGAAAGTGCATTATCAGCTATTTAGATCTGCAGCCTCTGGGTGGTGCCGAGGGTCCCACAGTGAGCCCCACCTGAACGTTACCCCATCAGTATCTCCTTCAGGAAGCCTTCCATGCATGTACCCTCCCCTGTCGTCTGGTGCTCTTTCTCAGTGCTTTGGCAAGAGCCTGTGCAAACCCCCTTATGTACCATCTCACTTAACCCATTTATAATAATAAAAGTATAATATACTAATTAGACCAGACGACCTACCGGACAAAGCCATGGTGATGGGGCGAGGCAGAGGCCACCACCGCGGCTGCAGGGGCTGAGCCCCTTGCATGAATTTTGTGTATTGGGCCTCTAGTCCTATATAATAAAAGCCTAATATGCTAAGTGTCGGGTCATCCATTCAACCAATCAATATGCTAATGATATGCTAAGGCCGCTCAACTGCTCGCTATGATGTGCACTGACCACCAGGGAGCAGACAATCAACCGGTAGGTTAGCTTGCTGCTGGGGTCCAGCTGATCGGGACTGAGTGAGACAGGCTGGACATGCCCTGAAGCCCTCCTGCAGTCCCTCCCCGGCTGGCCAATCTCCCAAGTCCCTCCCTGCCCCTGATCATGCACTGATGTGGTCCCTCGGCCTGGCCTGCACCCTCTCACAATCCGGAACCCCTCAGGGGATGTCAGAGAGCCAGTTTTTTGGCCTGCCCGCAGACTGGGCCTAGGGACCCCACTGGTGCACAAATTTGTGCACCAGGCCTCTAGTTGTTTATAACTGTTATCCTTCCCTACTTCAGAGTACCCTCGCCTACTCGATTGAGAGTTTTCAAGGACAGGCACTATGTTTTACTGATGTTCAGTGACTGTTGAACAAATGAATGAATGTGGGATCCCCTGAAGTTAAATGCCCAATAAGCATGTAGTGAGCAAATTCTGCTAAGATGTCACAAGGCTCCCCTATGCTTTCCTCCTTTCTCATCCCCGAGGGATTCCCATAGGGGCTCCTGCATGTGAGCACAGGGAACGGCGCAGCCTTGAGAGCACTGCTTTCAGAACTCGAAAGACCTTCCCTTTTTATCCCACTTGCTTGATCAAGCCTCCAGGTCCTGCACCCCACCTGTCCCTCCAGGGTAACAGGGACCTGGCCCCACCTTATGTCTGGGACTTGGAGTGATGAAAAGCAGTGGCCTGGAATATACACAGGCTCCTCACCGGGTCACCAAAGGCTGGTTACGACATATCTCTGAGGCTCAGCTCCTCCGTAAAATGAGAATAATATCATGCCAGCCTTATAGGGCTGATGAGAGGATTAAATGAGATATTTATAAAGTGCTTGGAATACTGCCTGGCAATAAGGCATGCTCAGTACTATAATGACAATGGTGGTGATGATGATACATTGATGAAGAGAAAGAAAATAAATTTGTGTCATTCCCTGTGCCTTGCCAACCTGCTTGGTAACTGAGCTCCTCTGAGACCAGGGCCTGCCTGGCTCCTGGGATTTCCCCTGCAAGAACTGGCATTCTGCCCAACGGGTGTGGCTCAGTGACTGAGCGTCAGCCTATGAACCAGGAGGTCATAGTTTGATTCCTGGTCAGGGCACATGCCCAGGTTGTGAGCTCAGTCCCCAGTAGGGAGCGTGCAGGAGGCAGCCCATCAATGATTCTCATCCTTGATGTTTCTACCTCTCTCCCTCTCCCTTCCTGTGTCCCCAGCACCTACTATTTCACCTCCTCCATGCTGTCTTCTGGGATCTCAGCATCCTGCCCTGGTGCTCCTATCTGCAGAGACACAGCCCTGGCACCTCCCTGACTCGAATATGTGTGACACAGCCCCTGCCTCCTGCCGCCACCCCAACCCAGAGTCTACCTGCCTGGCTCACTGCCCCTTGTTCCGGCATTGGGTCCCATGCCTAAGCACCTCGTACTCCTGGGGGACCATGCCTCCATGCCTTCGCCCAACTCCCAGCAAACACCACCACCTGGAGCACGTTGCTGCCTTTTACTTCCTCAGATTTACTTGCCTTGGAACTTCCAGGACACCATCCCTGCCCTTCCCACCTTGCCTTCTGGAAACCGCCACGTGGAGTGCCTGGTCTTGTTTACTACACCTATCTGGGTAGTCAACAGTGGCAGCTGGACAAGAGGGCCAAACCCAGGACTTTCAGAGTCTCCTGGGGTCTCTTTCTCTTCACTATGTCAAGAGAAGAAGCGAGTCTGGCAGAAAGTCGAAGCCTTGATCTTTATTCTTGGTTTTACAAAGCTCCCCGCCACAGCCCCACCTTGTTGGTTCAAAGACTGCTTGGGGGCAGCAGAATATATCATATGTTATAAGGCTGAGTTTGGGGAGCAGAGAAATAAATTATTACTATTATGGATGAAGCAGTTACCATAAATCTATTTTTAATCTCTTCTTCCTTTTAAAATAATTGAGGCTGTCTTTTCATGTGAGGAAGAATCAGGCTTTGATGTGAGGGAAGGTGCAGAGAGGCTGCTTCTTCTAGCTGAAAATGCTAATTGAGCAGCCACTTATTTTTTAACCTTCATTAACTGCATTAGCCCGCATTAACACCTTTTAAAACCTCTTTAAAACTGTGTTCAATCCACTTTCTTTAATCTCTTCTTTTCCGGGGAGTGTGGAATCACTTTGATTCTCATCTTTTCTTTGATGGCAACTTTGCATTTAATTTGTATTTGGAAATTGAATTGAAAATTTGCAATCACCCCCTCTCCCCACATACACTCTGCTTGGTGCGGTGACCCTGGCCAGGGCACCTGCCCAGCCCCTCCCAGGTCTCAGGGGTGGTTGGGAAGACAATTCTCTCTGTTTCTGTAGGTTCTGGGCATTCAAGAAAGTTTATAAAATGCATAATATCATGCCTCCCCAGTTGTAGAATCAGTTTTTCAAAATTGTATGAGATTATTTTTCTCTTGTCTCTGAACATTGTTTTTCTCTGTCCTTTGCCATGGTGTCTGATATTGGTGAGAAAACTATGGAAATTTTCAAGAGAAGAACTGCATAAAGCAATATTTGTTCCTTATAAAGTTAAGCAGAGAATTACCATATGACTTAGCAATTCCACTCCTGGTACATAGCCCAAAGGATTGAAAACGGGTATTTAAGTCTGTACATGAGTGTTCAGAATAGCATTATTCACAATAGCCAAAAGGTAGAAACAACCCTTTTGTCCATCAACTGATGAATGGATAAACAAATGTGCAATGAAATATTTTTTTTTAGCTATGGAAAGGAATAAAGTACTGAAACACAGAGCAATGTAGATGGACCTCAGAAACATTACTCCAAGAGAAAGAATCAGACACAAAAGGCCACATATTGTATAATTGCACTGATATGAAATGTGCAGGGTCAGCAAATCCACAGGGACAGAGAGTAGGAAAGAAGGACTGGGGAGTGACTGCTTGCAGCGGTTCTCAACCTGTGGGTCGTGACCCCTTTGGCGGTCGAACGACCCTTTCACAGGGGTCGCCTAAGACCATCCTGCATATCAGATATTTACATTACGATTCATAACAGTAGCAACATTACAGTTATGAAGTAGCAACGAAAATAATTTTATGGTTGGGTCACAACATGAGGAACTGTATTTAAAGGGCCAGAAGGTTGAGAACCACTGGCTTAAAGGATCCAGGGCTTCCTTCTGGGCTGATTAAAATGTTCTGAAACTAGATAGTGGTGATGGTTGCAGAATATTGTGAATGTGATGAATGTCAATAATGATCAGCTTTGTTTTGCATATTTTACCACAATAATACTAATTACAAAAATATACTGGTTTTTCCAAAGGGAAACAAGTTTAACTCCAGGATAATATCAACCTCAGGCCTGGGGTTGTGGGATGTGGGGAGACTGAGGGAGTGTGGGAAGAATGGAAAGAGATGGACTGGGGTTAGGTGGTCATCAACTCCACTCCCTGGCTGGGTGCACTTGGGCCCATTAAGCCTGGTCTCGGGAGCCTCGCCTCTGTTTCCTCATCTGCAAAACGGGAATAATAATACCCACCCTCATGTGCACATTGAGAGGATGTAGAGACGACATGGTTGGTCCAGCTCAATGAGAAAAGTGCCCACCTTCCCTTCTCACTCAGCTAAGGTTATTTTTATTGAAAGTAGAAGAAACCAAATCGTGAACACAAGCAAAATAAGAAACTTCCTTGGAAGGTTCCCAGAGGATTCCAGAAATCACCCATTAAGCCTGGTCTCGGGAGCCTCGCCTCTGTTTCCTCATTTGCAAAACGGGAATAATAATACCCACCCCCATGTGCACATTGGGAGGATGTAGAGACGACATGGTTGGTGTTCCAGCTCAATGAGAAAAGTGCCCACCCTCCCTTCTCACTCAGATAAGGTTATTTTTATTGAAAGCAGAAGAAACCAATGATCGTGAACACAAGCAAAATAAGACACTTCCTTGGAAGGTTCCCAGAGGATTCCAGAAATCAAAGGCGACCGCCTGGAGGACCTGGTCTCGGGAGCCTCGCCTCTGTTTCCTCATCTGCAAAACGGGAATAATAATACCCACCCTCATGTGCACATTGAGAGGATGTAGAGACGACATGGTTGGTGTTCCAGCTCAATGAGAAAAGTGCCCACCTTCCCTTCTCACTCAGCTAAGGTTATTTTTATTGAAAGTAGAAGAAACCAAATCGTGAACACAAGCAAAATAAGAAAAGACACTTCCTTGGAAGGTTCCCAGAGGATTCCAGAAATCAAAGGCGACCGCCTGGAGGAGGGCAGGAACCAGGCTGCTCCTGGGCCCTGGAGCCTCGGGCGGTGAACATTTGCTTTGCCCTGACCGTCTCCTGACCACACTTCTCCCAGGTCCTTTCTTAATCTACCAGGGGAGAGAGTCTGATTGGCCCAGCTTGGGGATGGGGGTGGTGTCATCCTTGCCCAGGGCAGGGTCTTGGAGTGCCCTTATGACTCTGGGGGCCCACCGCTGCATCCATCAAGGGCTGTTTCCTGAGAATGGGAGTCCTGAAGCAGTCACCCCACTGGTGCCCAGCAAACTGTTCCACGGTGGCTGGTGTGGGCATGGCATGAGGAGAAACAGAACATGTCGAGAAGTGGAGCAGCACTGAGTGCACGCCTGACCTTCCCCCGGCTGGCATCCCTTCTCTCCCTCTTCTCTAACCGGGAGAGGCAGCTTCAAGCATCTTCATAGCTCTGCACCTTTGCTCGCCTGCTTCTCCTTTCATCTTTCACCACAATGTAAGACTGACGGAATTTCTCATGCTCAGCTCTAATTTCACCTCCTCCTTGAAGCCTTCTCTGATTAGCTCCCACCCCAGCTGTTATCCCCTCCTCTCGGTTTCTTTCCCTGTATCATGCAATGGCTCTGAGCACAGACTGCTGATTGATAGCTTCTGTGTGTGTGCGCATGTGTGCGTGTTCTCTGCAATCGTGCTGTGTGGGCTCCTGTGCTGCATCACTCATTCGTAGCTTTTCTAGCAGCAGCACAGTGCTTAGTGGTATAAACAGGTAATTAGAAGTCCAGGGTGACTGCAAGGGGATAGAGGAACCCTATAGGGGCAGGACAAAAACTTCCTGACAGGAAAGGACCCCGCTGTTAGTCCCACGGGCTTGGGCAGGACCACAGAAGGGGGGTTGGCTTGCAGAACTGTGGTCACAAGGAAGGTCTCCTGGCAGATCTCACCCTGTGGGCAAGTGAAGGGGGGTGCACAAGCCTGACCCTTCTCAGAGCGGGGGTTTTAAGTGTATCTCACACCATCCACCGGGTCCACGGCACAGACTCAGAGAAGGGAAAGCCACACCTCTGCCCTACATGGTTTAGGATCCCCATTGGGGAGAGAGGACATCTGTGAAGTGATTGAATCTCACTGTGCCCTTTACTGACTGTGTGGCTGAAAACAGGCCTTTTAACCTCAGTTTTCTACTCAGCAAAATGGGCCCGAAAAAACCCATTTTGCAGGGTTATTGAGAAGATTAAATGTACTGAATTCAAAGTACCTCACACCTTGTAGCAAATCATTGCTGCTCTATAAGTACAAGTGACTTTAAGACTTAGGGCTAGTGCTGTGGCCCTGGGGTGTGGAGAAGTTTGGAGGACCCCGAATAACTGAGGAGTCCTTGGGGAGCCCCGTGTCTGGGCCCTGCTGGCAGCCAGTTTTGTGGCTCCTTCGGTCCTGGGGAATGTCTCTCAGGAGGCAGGGCTGTGCTGTGAAACCCTGCTTTCTCTGGAGTGATGGCGGGAGAGTCCGTTAGAAAGGTGGCCTGGCTGGTGTGTGCCTGTGGAGAACCACTGCTGAGCTGGGAGGGCAGGGCCCTCTCCCGTTCACTCCCCCGAGGTGACTAAGACCAGCGTGTTTTTTCCTGGTCTGCACTGAGAAATGATAAAGACCTATGGTTGCTGAGATGGTTGTGGAGAGGAATACTTATTTTCACCCTCCACAAAAGACAGAGTGCCAGGAAAGCAAAGCCATGGGGTGGGTGTGGAATATCTTCCTGGAAGGTTAATTCTCCTGGAAGGTTTCAATAGTAAATCAACCATGTCAGAGAGCAAGATTCCCATGAATGTTTTAGATGAAAATCTGTGGGCCTTCACAATGAGAAGGGCCCTTCGGTTATACTGCAGCCCATGAAAGTGCGCATTCGTTTCTTCCCAGATTTACTTCCATGATGTGTCTTGGTGTGAGCCTCTTTGGGTTCATCTTCTTTGGGACTCTCTGTGCTTCCTGGACTTGTAAGTCTATTTCTTTCACCGGATAGGGGAAGTTTTCTGTCATTATTTCTTCAAATAGGTTGTCAATATCTTGTTCTCTCTCTTCTCCTTATGGCACCCTAATGATGTGAATGTTGGCACATTTGAAGTTGTCCCAGAGGCTCCTTACACTATCTTCATGTTTGGATTCTTTTTCTTTTTGCTCTTCTGATTGAGTGTTTTTTGCTTCCTCAAATTCCAAATCATTCTTGGAATCCTCTACTTTACTGTTGATCCCCTGTAAATTATTTTTAATTTCCATTAGTGTATTCTTCATTTCTAACTGATCCTTTTTCATGTCTTTGACATTCTCACTAAGATCCTTGAAAGTCTCACTAAGTTGCTTTAAGCTCTCATGAAGATCCTTAGGTAACCTTATAACTATTGTTTTGAACTCTGTATCTAGTAGTTTGCTTGCTTCCATTTCTTTCATTTGTGACGTGTTTCTTTGTCTTCTCATTTTTGTTGCTTCCCTGTGTTTGTTTCTATGTATTTAGAGCTGCTATGTCTCCTGGAGTTGGTAGAGTGGCCTTGTGTAGTAGGTGTCCTGTAGGGCCCAGTGGCTCAGCCTCCCCAGTCACCTGAACTGGGCATTCTAGGTGCACCCCTGTGTGAGCTGTGTGCACAGTTTTGTTGTAGTTGAGCCTTGATTGCTGTTGGCATCACTGGGGGAATTGACCCCCAGGCCAAATGGGTGTGAGGACCAGTTGCAACTACAGTGGAAGAGCTGCTGTGCAGGACACCCCTATGGATAAGGACTTGCTTCAGTGGGGCTTTGGTGCTCACTGTGTGTGCCCCTTGAGCATGCCGCTTGTGGATGTGTAGAGTTGTAATCTTGTATGTCTGAAACTGTTCACTGGGTGCACTGGCTCTAGAGCAGTCGTGGGCAAACTACGGCCCACAGGCCGGATCCGGCCCGTTTGAAATGAATAAAACTAAAAAAAAAAAGACCGTACCCTTTTATGTAATGATGTTTACTTTGAATTTATATTAGTTCACACAAACACTCCATCCATGATTTTGTTCCAGCCCTCCGGTCCAGTTTAAGAACCCATTGTGGCCCTCGAGTCAAAAAGTTTGCCCACCCCTGCTCTAGAGCCTGCCAGGAGGTGCAAAGTCAGCTACTGCCTGGGGTCACCTAACAGGAGCTATGGAGAGATCTGCAGATGTCTGCTATTTGTATTGGGCTTGGAGGTGCCCGGGCGAGTCTCAGCTGTGAAGTAAGACAGGCTGGTTCTAGTGCCAGGTCTTTGGCCTTAAACTGATAGGTTTGGGGCATGCTGTCACCAGCTGCAGTTTGTTTGAGAGATTTTAGCAAAGTCCGAAGCCTGAGGCAGGACAGTCCATTCATATGGAAAAGCTGCTGCAAACATCTTGGGTGGGGCTGCAAATTGGATAGGGTGGGGTCTCAGGGAGTTCCCAAGGTGGAGCAAAAAGTATGAGCCAGGCTGATGGAAACTCTATATGGCCCCTGTCAGTCATCTCTGAGACAGGGGAGGTCCCAGCACAGGAACAATGACCCAGCAAGCAACCTCATCTGGGAGAAAGCTGTCCCCTACAAGTGCCTGCCCCGATGCCAGATAATCCAGTTCCTCCCCATATGTGTCTGGGTCCCCTAAAGCCACCCAGTGCTGGAGCTCAAAGGGATGGAGTCTGAGTAGGTTTGTGTGATGGGCCTTTAAAAGGAACATGGGGAGCTCCAGCAGCCTCTGTGTCCCTCAGCCACAATCCCTGCTGGGTTTTACAGCTCAAAGAGAAGTCTTCCAGGCTTTTGAACCCTGGGCTGATGATCTGGTGTGGGTCCAGGACCCCTTGCTCCTCATGGGCAGCCTCTACAGAGACAATCTCCCTCCTGATTAAAAATATGGCACACGTGGGTTTGGGACCAGCCTGTCCCACCCCATACCTGTCCTACCAGTGTCAATATGCTCTTTTCTTGCATTCTCTAGTTGTAGACTTTCATTCAGCCAGCTTTCAGGCAGTTCTGAATGATGGTTGTCTGTATTTTAGTTGTAATTTAGATGTAGTAGTGGAAGGCCATGCTTACCAGCATTTACCTATGCTGCCATCTTGGTTTCTCCCTGTAGTCATGCCTCATAATCTCTTTAATTAACCTTATAGGAATCTTGTTGTGGTAATAAAACCATTTATTTGAAGTTCAACAATTCTTTCTGTTTCATTTGTTTGTTTTTCTTCTGATAAATTCATGTAAAAGTAAATATGTACCTTTTTATTAAACTACCATATTTGGTATCATCCCATTTTTATTAAAGTATTTCTGACTTTATTTCTACATATGTATCCAATTGCCTGGCTTTTTCCTGATAGAAATGCAGAAAAAGTTATCTGCAGTGATGGTTACCTAATGTTAATAATGGTTATTTCTGAGCGATGGTTAACTTTGCTTTTGTACTTTTCTGCATTCTTTATAATGAACATGTGCTTTTAAGTAAAAACCATATAGTGATTTTTTTCTGTTTGTTGTTATAAAGTATAAAACCCTGAAAATAATTATGCTAAAGAGTTTACAATGTTTTAATTCTGGGTATTAGGAATAGGATACTTTTCTCTTTTAGCCTTTATATTTTCCTATAATTTAAATTTTAAAAAAAATAAAAAATGCTAAATTTAATAGAGTGATGCAAATAAAGAGAAAGAAGTAGGCATTTTGCAGAATGCACATTTTGAAGGAAAGCACATCATCAAATTTTGGGTGTTGACTAAGTCTGTGGAAGTGATAGGAACAGACCTGTCTGATGCTGTAGGAACCTACTGGGTGAGACTCAGAATTTCAAGTCTAACTTGTGAGTCCATTGTAGACACCGCCTGCGATTTCTCTGATGCAAAATATGACTGTTTCAGCAAATATTGGCATGGGATAGTAGATAGATAGATAGATAATAGATGATTAATAGGCAGATGATAGACACATAGATAGGTAGATGATAGATACATAGATAATAAAATGAAAGAAAAAAGAGAAAGAAAAAGAAAGAAGGAAAGAAAGAAAGAAAGAAAGAAAGAAAGAAAGAAAGAAAGAAAGAAAGAAAGAAAGAAGAAATGCAGAGTAGAATCTTGGATAGAAAGGAGCCAGAAATAAAAAACAAAGAATCTTGATTGGAACACTCTTCCCTCCCTCCATTAGACTGATTGGTTTCTCAACTCTCCATGTATTTAGTGGGGTATCTAGTAGAGACTGGGTTTTAAAATAAAGTTAGAGTTGGAGAACTGCCCCTGGGGCCTGAAAACATTTGTATCAGTCCAGGGTGAAGATGGAATTCATCTTTTGGGCAGTTTAGGGAGTGGCCCCTTTGTTGTGTCCTTTTAGTTGGGGCAGTAGGTACCTGCCCATTTTTCTTGAGGGACCTCTGAAGTGAGTCAAGTACACCAAAAGCAGAGGCTGTAGCTGGTAGAGCTCAGTGTCTTGTTTAGAATGTACCTGTTATGTTAGAGGAGTCTGATCCCCATCAAGTTAGAGTCCTACCTGCACCCCGCTCCCTCACCCAACAACTGGATTTACAGTACTCTTGCACTGGGTTGTTCATGTCCTCTGTTCTCCAGTTTTCTCCTGGGATATCTAGGGCTGGATGAGGGGTGCTCCCAACTGGGACCCCTTTGCTCACATCGGGGCCTGTAGGCTGCCACCCCATCATGGCTTGCAGTTTCCTGCCCCACCTGGGCTTTCTTCTGTCAACCTTACTTTTTAGACAAAGTACACAGGAGAGATTCTGGGAACCACAATTCCCTTATCTATTCTTTACTTCGCTTCCCTCCTCCAATGCAGTTTGTGGGAAATAGACTCCCCCCAGCTTTTCCACCCCAAATTCTCCCTTTCTCCATCTCCATCTCCATCTCCATTTTTGTTTTTTTTCAAAAATGTCTCTTATTTCTTCTTTTCTAATGTGACTAACATATGCCCACTGTAGAAACAATATCTTTTAATTTGGGGGACTATAAGCTTGCAGGAGCCTGGGAGGCATAGCAGGTGGGTGACTTTGTCTTTGTGTGGCCCAAGAGAGGACCACCTGCAACTGTGTCCAGGAAAAGCCTTCATAGAGCTGCGGCCACCACTCACTTGGTGCCAGGAGAGCAGAGGTGCAGCCACTGGGGGCAGGCCACGTCTCTGGGCTGTGCACATAGTGGTTGGTGTGGCAGGAGGAGGGTGCTGTGGAGCCAATCACTCAGCATTGTAACTTTGGGCCCTGCGAGTCACACCTTGAAAGATTTACCTTGGAAGGCCCACCTGGTTTGCTACAAACCCTCCTCTTGGTCCCAAAGGTGCCCCACTAGCAAATTCTACCATCTGTTGAAACCTTATTATGTGCAGGGCCTTAAGGCACTGGGTAGAGTGCTTTAAAAATTATCATATTTAATCTTCACAATAACCCTTTAAGAGAACGTTATTATTTCTATTTTATAAGGCGGAGCAAATTAAGACTTCAAAGGATAGGAAAGTTGTTCAAAGTCAAACTCACGCAGCTAACAAGGAGTAGTGCTGAGAATCTCAACTCACACCACTGACCCCAAAGCCCAAGCTACTTCCCTGTGTTGCCCTGGGAGCTGGGCTGAGAAAGCACCATATCCCCAAGGGAGAGGGGAAGGTTTTCTCACAACAGCAGGAGGCCCACTAGCCTTTCCCACATGTCAGTTGCTCATGGACCTGCCCTTTTACAGGTGTTGCTCTAGTTTCTGCAAAAGGCTGTCAGGTCTGACCAGAAAGTGGAGACCTATCTTCAGGTGAGATCTTACTGGGGTACTGGTGTGCAGGGTGTGGTGTGGGGTGTGTAGGGCATGGCTGCTCACCCTGAAGGTTCTCAGGTCTGAGCTGGTGACACAGGGCCTTGAGGGCTGTTTGCATGCTCAGGGGCCACTCCAGCCCTGGGTGTTCCTGGCTCGTCTGCCGTGTGGATGGGAGTCATGATGATCTTGTCTCCAGCGAGGAGGAAGGTGCAGCATCGCTCCAGATGGCTCCCTTCCATGCACCCTGAGACTCCTGTCCATGGAACAATAACAGGAGCCCATTTTGGAATGGGGGTGTGGGGTAGGGATGGAGTGCCCTCTGGGAATGGGGAAGCCTGGGGCAGTTCTTGTCCATCTAAGCTTCCTATGACACCCCATGGCCAACAGAACCAACTTCTTAGAACTAGAAGTGCAGACCAAATGAGCCAAAAGAGGATCTCGCCGGTCACTTTGCCTGATAGCCTCATTTTACAGAAGAGGAAGCCAAGGCTCAAGGGAAGCTGTGGCATGTCTAAAATGATAAAACCAATGAGGGGCCGAGGTGAACAGGCACCTGACTCCTCGTCACACCTGCGACCACACCAGGCAGTGACCCTCATTGCAGTGACCATCCTGCCCCTCTCCAGCCTCTACCCCAGCTCCTCCAAGGCCAAGCCAGATATTCCCTTTTGTTGCCCAAGATGTTCTTTCCTGTCCTGGGCCTTTGTCCACCCTGTCCCTCTGCCTCACTTCACGGCTGCTCAGTCACCCCACTGGCTTGCCCATAGGACTCCTCCTTATCCTTTACAATCTGGGTCAAGTAGCACCTCCTCAAGGAAATCCCCAAGTCTCCGCACCTGGAAACATCCCTTCCTCCTCTTTGTTCCTGACCCGTTGTTTGGGCTTTTCTTTTCTTTTTTTTCTTTCCTGTTCATCAGATTATTTATTCACTTGATTTTTAGATTCACTTGTTGATAGATGTGTATTTGGTGTTCATAATTTTTATCTTTACCTTTTTCTTCTTCCTCTTCTTAAAGGATACCTTTCAGCATTTCATATAATACTGGTTTGGTGGTGATGAACTCCTTTAGCTTTTTCTTATCTGTGAAGCTCTTTATCTGACCTTCAATTCTGAATGATAGCTTTGCTGGATAAAGTAATCTTGGTTGTAGGTTCTTGCTATTCATCACTTTGAATATTTCTTGCCACTCCCTTCTGGCCTGCAAAGTTTCTGTTGAGAAATCAGCTGACAGTCGTATGGGTACTCCCTTATAGGTAACTGACTTTTTTTCTCTTGCTGCTTTTAAGATTCTCTCTTTGTCTTTTGCTCTTGGCATTTTAATTATGATGTGTCTTGGTGTGGTCCTCTTTGGATTCCTTTTGTTTGGGGTTCTCTGCACTTCCTGGACTTGGAAGTCTATTTCTTTCACCAGGTAGGGGAAGTTTTCTGTCATTATTTCTTCAAATAGGTTTTCAATATCTTGCCCTCTCTCTTCTTCTGGTACCCCTATAATTCTGATGTTGGTACGCTTGAAGTTGTCCCAGAGGCTCCTTACACTATCTTCGTATTTTTGGATTCTTTTTTCATTTTGCTTTTCCGGTTGGGTGTTTTTTGCTTCTTCGTATTTCAAATCTTTGACTTGATTCTTGCGATCCTCTGGTCTGCTGTTGGGAGTCTGTATAATATTCTTTATTTCAGTCAGTGTATGCTTAATTTCTAGTTGGTCCTTTATCACAACATCGAGGGTCTCACTAGATTTCTTAAGGATCTCAATACATTTATCGGCGGTTTCCATAAAATTCTTGAAAAATCTTAGAACCGTGGTTTTGAACTCTATATCCAGTCGTTTGCTGTCCTCCATTTCTGTCATTTGTGACCTGTTTCTTTGTCTTCGCATTTTGTCTGCTTCCCTGTGTTGGTAGAGTGGTTTTGTGTGCTAGGTGTCCTACAGGGCCCAGTGGCTCAGCCTCCCCAGTTACCTGAGGTGGACACTCTTGGTGCACCCCCTTGTGGGCTTTGTGCACAGTCTTGTTGTAGTTATGCCTTGATTGTTTTAGGTGTCACTGGGAGGAATTGACCTCCAGGCCAATTGGCAGTGAGAATCAGCTGTGTCTGCAGTGGGAGAACTTCTGTGCTGAAGACACCCTTCTGGGGCAAGACTTGCTTCAGTGGGGCTTTGGTGCTCACTGAGTCTGCCCCCTGAGTGTGTTCCTTATGAATCTGAGGAGTTGTAATCTGGGTGGTCCCACTCTGACCACTGGGTACACTGGCTCTTGGATCTAAGGAGGTGCTAATTAAGCCTCTTCCTGAGGTTACCCAGCAGGAGCTATGAAGAGATATGCAGATTCCCCTTCCTTTTTTGGGGGTTTGGGGGTGCCCAGATGAGGCCCAGCTGAGAAGCAATGCAAGCTGCTGTGGGGCCTTGGGCCTTCTCTTGGAAGTTCTGGGTCTGTCTGGCCCAGCTGCAATTTGTTAGGTAGTTGTCAGGTTGTAAAGGACCCGGGCATTCATATGCAAAAGGCTTTGCAGCAGCCTGGATGGGGCGGGGTCTCAGAATCAACAGGGCGGAGCAAGCAGCTATGGCTGATTCCCAGGAGCAGCCGGGAGCTTGTGACTCCCTCCCGATTGAAAAAGACAACCGCATCCTCAGTTGCCAGCACTTTCTAAGTGCGCCTCCGTACCTCTGCACTTTACTTCCGCACCTCCTCTGAGTCTCAGTGTGCTTCTCTTTCCTTCTAGTTGTAGAATTTCCACTCAGCCAGCCTTCCTGTGGTTCTGGATGATGTCCGTTTTTTCTTTTAGTTGTATTTTTGAAGTAGTTGTGCGAGGCAGCAATTTCTAGTGTTTACCTATGCTGCCATCTTGGTTTCTCAATCTGGGCTTTTCTAAAGGACCAGTTAACTGCTTCCTCTCTCTTTATCACAGTAGTTTATGAAGTGCACATTTTTTTAATGTTTTTGTTGATTTTAGAGAGCGGAAGGGAGAGGGAGAGAGAGAGAGAGAGAGAGAGAATATCAATGAGAGAAACATCAATTAGCCACCTCCTGCATGCCTGCTATGGGGATCAAGCCCGAAACCCAGGCATGTGCTCTGACCAGGAACAAAACCTCTCAGTGCATAGGACATGCTCAACCAACTGAGCCCAAAGTGCACATCTTTCCTGGAATATGATAAAAAGAGGGGTGAAGACTGTAGCAGCCCCTCCCCACTTTTGGACATGAGAAATCTAAGACTCAAGGGTGTTTGATGACTGAGTAGTGGAGCAGATACGGGCCCCTGGGCCTCCTGATTCCCACACCGTTTGTGCAGGAGCCAAGCCTGCTTCCTCTGTGAGCCACCTCTGTTGTCTCTGGAAATGGATCCCCTAGAGTTGTGCAGTGCACAGACTGTGCTACTGCACAGCATTCCTCAGCCCACCTTTGTGTCTGGCTCAGGGCCCTAACTGAGGCAGATGCTCAGTAATGTGGGCAGACTCAGAGGAATACAACTCAGAGGTAGCGCTCTTCTCTGTTCCTTCCCTCCCTGCTTCCTCCTTGAATCTTTTTGTACCCCCTTCCCCCTTTAAGGCCTTCCTTTTCCACTGAATTTTTCATTGGGAAGATGCACATTTAGAGATGTGAAGTGCACACTTTGCTGGGCCTCAACTTCGATGAATCTTTGATGCTGGCACTGGGGAAGCAGAAGCTATAGAATAAGGGGAGGGGAGGGGAGTGGAGCAGGGGAGGGAGGGTTGGGGAGGGGAGTGAGGAGGGGTGGGGCAGAAGAGAGAGTGGTGGGGTAGGGGAGGGAGGAGTGGGGGAGGACCCTCCAAGGGCTTGATTCTCCTTCCCTCCCCCTCCCAGAGGGAGTCCAAACCTGCCACCTGCCAACATGTGGACCTAGCTGTGCTTTGCATTGTGACTGTGTGTGTGTGTGTGTGTGTGTGTGTTGGGGGTGGGGTGGGGTGAGGGTGAGAGTGTGTGCAAGCTGTGAGTGGGTGGGGCCAGATTGAGGCTGGGGGCAGGCATGTGGAAATGGTGCTTCCCATGATACCACCCACTCTAACCTCAACCCCCTCCACTTCCCTCCCTTTCTCCTGGGGTTTTGAAGTCATACCAATTTCTAGCTGCGTGGCTTTGGCGAGTAGGTTAACCTCTCTGAATCTCGGTTCTTCCCTAGTGAATTGGAGATGCTGATTCCTTCATCCTAAGGCCATTGTGAGTAAATGTGCCTGACTCTGAGGACAGGCTAAATAAGTATCAGTCCTCCTGCCCCTCCGCTCAGGTCCACCTCTCAAAGCCTGCTGAGGGCCGGAGGCAAAGCCACCCACAGGCCCCGCGAGGATGGCCGTGGACATTTGGGTGTGGCAGCAATGCCAGCTTTCCCCCCTGACTTTCCTCAGGATTGTTAGGACCATGACCAGGCGGGGAGAGGGTGACTTGTTATGTGGCCTTTCCCCTGCAATTTGCTTCATATCATCTTCTCATGAGTCACCTTTCACCAAAACCCACAGGTTTGGACTCCACCACACGCCTCTGGCTGGGCTGAGCCCCTCCTGCCACTTCCTTCCCTCCCTGCTTCCTTAGCTGGCTGAGGTGGCACAGCTGGCCCACCAAGGCTGCATCAATCACTCTGCACTCTCTGGAGTTTCTCCAAAGCCCCTCTGGGCATTCCCAGTAAGAGGGGGTTGGGTGACACTCGGGGCTTGGCCCTGAGCATAGCTCTGCTCCTCAGATTCCCCTCAGCAGCCTGACAACTCAGAGATGAATAGCCACATGTTACTCTGCACGTATTTACATACCCCAAGGGTCCACCTGGTCTGTGAGGTCCTTCTGACTCGGAGGGGCTGTGCTTCTATGATGAATCCCCCAAGCGCATCCCAAACGCATCCTGGAAGTGGAGTTCCTTCCCAGGCAAAGAGGTCAGGGACCTCACCAAAGCCCCTGGCTCCTCTCTTTGGCTGCCTTTGGGTCTGGTCTCAGGGGCTGTTCCACTGCCTGAGATTTCTCCCTCTATTGGGGGTGAGCAAAAAACCTCTCCTCACGCTTTCTAGTTAGCCACACCCAACTATGAACTACTTTAATCAGATTTCTTTCCCTATTAATATCCCCAAGGGAAAGGGATTTTGCTAGAAGTAGAGTGAGTGCCTAAATTACTCATGACCCCGGGCAGGCTCTGACTTTCAGAATTACTCAGCTTTGTGTCATCCCCACAAACAGCAGAACGTGATGGCTGAGGAGAAAACCGCCCCGGCATCAGACGCCTTGTTTGAGCAGATGAAAGTGCCCTGGGGAGGGCATGTCTGGGGTACTCCAGGAAGGCCCCAGAAGACTTGGAACTAAGGGTCTCCCTCTGGGACTTTGCTACCTTGGTGAGGTATACACGGTCATTTCCTCTGGTCTGTGCTCACTGCCCGCCTTGCTGTCCAGGCTGCCCTAATAAGTCTGAATGCCAGAACCAGGTGACACAAACATCTGCCTACCAGCAGGGGTCACTGTTTTGGCATCGAAGGATAAATAAGAGCAGTGACCTTCAACCTTTTTCATCTCATGGAACATATAAACTACTAAAATTCTGCAACACACCCAAAAATATAGTTTTTGTTGATCCGACAAAAATGGGTATCATTTAGATTCACTCGCACCGGACAGCTGTGATTGTGTTGGCTGTTGTCATTTTTTAATTTGACAACTTAAGGGGACAGAGGTCCGTGGCCCTGACCTCTTTCAGGTATCACACGTTTTAAAAATTCTTGCAGCACACCAGTTGAAAATCGCTGAACTAGAGGGTTGTTACTGGGTTTGGAGGGAGGCTGGGAGATGGAAAATGAAGGGGCTGACACTTCGTTAGGGATGAGGATGCTGCCTCTTGTAGGAAATTCTTCTGCAGCTAGATAGCAGACAAGCTTGAATTTGGCTCCCAAATCTGAGCCCTCCTATGGAGATGTAGGTTCTCCTGAGTCCCCCAAGGTGCGGGGTGCCTGGTCAAGCTCGGTAGCCCCCCAGCTTCTCAGATGCCCCCATGCCTCAGGAAGATGAACCCAGCTGTGCTGCTTACCTCTGCCACGGTCACATCACACATGACCATGACAGGGGAGCAGTGGAGAGCACCTCAGGAAGGCAGTGCATGCAGTTAAAAGAGTTGGGGCCTGGGACTGACTCTGGGTGAAACTGGGCAGCTTATGGTTCCTCTTAAGGCCCCGTCTGTGCAGTGAGGGGCCGATGAGAGGTGGCCTGAGGAACATTCTGGTGCCTTAGCTCTGCCCCTTCTACGACCCTGGACAGCCCCACCGAGGTTCAGGAGCTGGCCTTTGAGGAGGTGTTCCTGTAGGTCACACAGGACATTTGGGCCACGGTCTCACTCAGGAGCAGGCCCGCTGGGCAACTCCTTGTCCTGCCAGCTCCCTTTATCACTGGCCAGAAAGTTCCCATCAGAGAGCCTGTATTTGGCTTCCAGAGGATTCACCCCCACCCCCACCCTAGGAAAGAAGTATCACTTAAGCTGCTGTCACTGACACCAGGATTACAGAAGAGGGGGGCCCTCAGGACACAGGGCATTTATAGGAGCAAGAAGGAGCCGGGAGGAGAGGGCAGCTCAGAGCGAAGTTTTCCTCCTGATGTCTTACCTGTGCAGGCAGAACTTCACGGATGCTAAGTACCGGCACAAAGCTGATCCTACTGGAGCTTACAGGAACTTCGGGGGTGAGGGATTTAGAGGTCGCAGGTGGGAGCCTGAGGCTCACAGTGACATGCCCAAAGTCGCAGAGTCGAGACTCAGCACAGCCAGGCCCAGTGACCGTATGTGGGCTCAGGGTAATTCAGGGGAAGCTATGCAGGTATCTGCAGCCACATGGCCACTTCAGGGTCAGCTGTGCCCTGGACTTAAGGCTCCATGGCTGGGACTTTTGGTCTGAGGAAAGAAGCCCTGGCAGCTGCTGGCTGGGCCTAGTCAGGGGTTTTAGAAATAGAAGGGGCCTTGAAGGTCACCCAGGTCAACCCCTTAGTTTACAACAGACATGACTGAGGCCTGGAGGGGTCAAGGCCCTGAGCAAGGGTGCCAGCAAGTAGGGAGCAGGGTGGAAAGTGCCCTGGTCCCTGACTGTTCTTTCTGAGTGGCCCCGGGTTCGTCACTCTCCAGTAAGCTCTGTATAGATCAGTGATGGCGAACCTTTTGAGCTCGGCGTGTCAGCATTTTGAAAAACTCTAACTTAACTCTGGTGCTGTGTCACATATAGAAATTTTTTGATATTTGCAACCATAGTAAAACAAAGACTTATATTTTTGATATTTATTTTATATATTTAAATGCCATTTAACAAAGAAACATCAACCAAAAAAATGAGTTCGCGTGTCACCTCTGACACACGTGTCATAGGTTCGCCATCACTGGTATAGATGCTGGTGGCTACTTTTCGCCTCCCCACCCAAACATGAATCCATGGAAACTTCCTCTTTTACACCTTTCCTCAGACTTTTGAGTCTGTACTCCTCTTTTTCTCTTCTCTGCTCTCCCACTCATTGCCTGGTTCAACAGCTGTTTGTCCACCCATCTGTCCATCCGCCTGCCCATCCCTCCACCCATCTGCCCATCTGTTCATCCTTCCACACACTCATTCATTGAACAAGCACATCTCTACATGCCAGGCTTTGTTCCAGGCCAAGCAGACCTAGTTCTTACACCATTTAGAAAAGGGACAGAAGCTTCAGATGGTTAATCCTTCCAATACATAATGTGGCCTGTGGTTCACGCCACAAAGGAAGAGCACAGGGCACTAGGAGAATGTATCACTGAGTCCTGGCCGGGGTTGGGCAAATCAGGGAGCCTTCCTGCAGAAAGTGGCATTATTCCCCCTCCTTAAGGTCACCAGCTCCTGATCCATCCCTCTGGTGTCTCCTCGAGGGCACAGCGCCCTGTTGGGTGAGGGGGGCACCGGGTGAGATGCTGAAAGACCTCATGGAGAGTGAAATGAGCATGCTGCTTGGATCTGACAAGGCTATTGTGATGAAACTTGAGGCAAATTCTTTAACCTCCTTCAACCTCAGTTTCCTCATCTATAAACTGAGGATGTAAGTGGCCAACTCTAAGGATAGGAAATGGTGACAAATTAACAGCCCTTTCTCCCCTTTGACGTGACACTGTGGGAATCCACCTCTCAAGCCTTCTCACTTATTCCTTGTGCTGCAAGTGAGTTTCAGGAAGACTGACATGACCTGGCTGAGATGAAGTGCTGGTGGTTGTTGGAAAGAGCACTGGTTTTGGAACCAGAAGGCTAGGGCTTAAGTGCTACTTCTACCCCAAGTAATTGTGGGGACTTGGGCAAGTTGCTCTCTCTGGACCTTATTTTCCTCATCTGTAAAATGGGTTTGCCATCATTCAGATGGGGGAGGTGGCAGATGCCAGTGCCCGTTACTATGGAACACTGAGACCTCTCCAGAAGGTCCTTCTACCCAGAGAACAGTGTTGAATGGACTTGGTAATAAGCACAAGCATGGGTGGGTTGGAGATCAGGTCAGCCCATTGTCGGAACCCGGCCTGACGCCCCAGGCCAGGCCATCAGCCATGTGAGGCCTGCAGCTGCTGTGTTGTGGGCTTCCCTTGGAATAAACAAGCAGCCCTTGGATGGAGGAGGTGGTGTTCCCACACAGGCACGGCTACTGTGTGAGGGACCCAGAGGGGCTCATTACTGACTCTGCCTCCAGCGCTCCCTGCTCCGGGCCCAGGACGCTTGCTCCTTCCTGCGGGGCCATCAGGTACTCAGAGCAGAAGGTGGTGGGGCTGCGCTCCCCTCCAGGTTGGCCAGCCCTTCGTGAGGTGGAAGTGCATGCTGTGAGCGGGAACCTTGGAAGCCTGTATCCCTCCTCCAATCTCCTTTCCGCTTCTAGACATCACTCTCTGCTTACCAGTGTTTCTTCTTTTTCCTTTTGTCCTGCCCTCTGTCGTGGCTCACTCTGCCTATCTCTGTGGCCCTCTTTCTCCCTTCACTCATTCAGCAACTTCACTGACTGCCTCCTCTTACTTGTCCCAGGGCAGATAGATGCCCAGGATGGTTGGTTGAGGGGTTTGCAAGAGTTTTGTGTTGTTGATTTTTAAAATATATTTGTACTGATTTCAGAGAGGAAGGGAGCAGAGAGATAGAAAATCAATGATGAGCCCTAGCTGGTTTTGCTCAGTGGATAGAGCGTTGGCCTGCAGACTGAAGGCTCCCAGGTTCGATTCC
>NW_005362075.1:748729-769892 GCF_000412655.1 Myotis brandtii
CAGGAGGTCATGGTTCGATTCCTAGTCAGGGCACATGCCAAGGTTTTGGGCTCAATCCCCAGTGGGGGGCATGCAGGAGGCAGCTGATCAATGATTCTCTCTCATCATTGATGTTTCTATCTCTCTCTCCTTCCCCCTTCCTTTCTGAAATCAATAAAAATATATTAAAAAAGAAAAAAGAGAATCAATGATGAGAGAGAATCATTGATCAGCTGCCTCCTGCATGCCCCCCACTGGGGATTGAGCCCAAAACCTTGGCATGTGCCCTGACTAGGAATCGAACCATGACCTCCTGATTCATAGGTGGACACTCAAACACTGAGCCATGCCAGTCAGGCAAGAGTTGTTTTTTTCAAGCAAAAATACCTGTGGAGCCCCAATATGTAAAACAGAAAGATCTGCAGCAGCTTGGCCTTGCCCCCCTGGCCCATGGACAGCTGTGGAGGTGGCCCCACACAATGCAGTTTGAGGTACACAGCTCTAATCACCAGCCTTGTTTCATGGAAAAGAGAACCAGGATGGACAGGGGCTTGCTCAAGGCCACACAGTGGGTCGATGGCAGAGCTGGGAATGGAACCCATGTGCCAGTCTAAGGCTCCCTCTTCCCCAACCAACAAAGTCCCTTCTCATAAAGCATGAGCCCCTCCTTGCCGCCCCCCCCCTCCGTGCACTCCCTGCCCCCTCCACACACACCACCATCCATCTCTGCTTAGATACCTGAGCCTTTCCTCCTGCATATCTGGCTTGTGCTGCGACATTTGACTTTCTGAAGGTGAGGGGAGGCCAAGAGATGACATAGGATATGGGTGGCATCCAGGTGAAGGGGACCTTGAGGACAGGGAAAGCTGAGATGAGGGAAGAAGCCCGTGAAGGGAACACTGACAGCAACTGTGGATATTGGGGGAGGCAGATGTAAGGCAGCCCAACCCCTTCCCCTTGACCAGAAGTCTTATTACAGATAATAATAGATTCCAGATATTGATTTCAAACAATATCTCAGGCACATCCATTATGATTTAATCCATTCAACAACTAGTGAAGTAGTTTTAGTGTCTTCATTTTTCTGGAAAGGAAATTGAAGCTCAGAGAGGTTAAGTGACTTGCTTGAGGTCACACAGCCAGTGGCAGAGCTGGCATCTGCAAGCAGTCTGGCTCCAGAGCCAGGCCCAACCATGCCATTAAAAGGTTAGGGTGTCTCTGGGCTCTTGTGTGTGGAACTAAAGCTCTTGAAGTACCAGCCTGTGAGATGCTCCTTCTCCTCCCCCTGCCTGCACCCCCATCCCTGGCACCCCTGGTTACCATAAAGACTCTGATTGGCCTATCCTGGTGAGGGGCAGGTCTTGGCCAGGAGGGCCTGCAATGGAGTACCTGGCTGTCCTCTTGGCCGGAGCCATCATGTGCCTGCCCCTAGCCAAGGAACTATTTTTAGCCGAGTCTCTGTCTGTAAAAGGCTGTTTGATCTCAGAAGCCACGTCTGCACGGGCAGGGTCTGTGAGATTCAAGATGCTCCAGTGCATGATGTCAGGACAGTTGGCCTGGTAAATGGCCACAAGGATATTCAAATCAGGTAGCTGGCCTTGGACATCTGGGGAATCTCCTAGATTTATAGAAATGCTCCCAGACCCTCTGCCTTGACCTGGGGGCTGGTATCTGCCCATCTCCTGGTAAAATTGCTCTGTACATTTGGCTTTTCAAATCCTGGAAGTTCCCAGAGCCTAGAAGTGCGTTTAGGTGTGAGCACCACTGTAAGAAAAAACAAGATCTTTTCACTCTCACCCCTGGAATCAGGGAGGACGAAGGACCACCACTCCTCCTCCAGCAGACCTGGGGCCGGAGGGCTCCAGGGACCACCTGCTCTTCCCGCCCGTGTGCCCACCTGAGAGGGCCAGAAAATATGTTCATCCTGGTTGGGTTCATTAAACCCAGGAGCTTGGAAGTGGGAGAGAGAATTTTCTCTTTTCATAAAAATGTAAACTAAAGTTCAGAGGCAGCCGAGGCCTGCCTAGTTATTCCTCTCTCCTGCCTAGATACATTTAGTTCTCTCTTCCTGGTCAGAGTTGGGTTACTGGAAGGAAGCAGAAGCAGATGATGGGCAAATGATTCATTCCATTTTGGGGCCTGTCACCTTATGGGGATGCATGTCAATAACCAGTATTGATTGAGCACTCACCATGAGCCAGACACTTCATATATTCTTCATTTCATTTAATTTGCACAGCAACCCTGTACACTAAGGATCCTTTCCCCAATTTCCCAGGTGGGGAAAAGGAGAGGTAAAGTAACTTCCCTAAGTCACACAGCTGGAGACTGGCAGAGCTGGGACTCAAACCTGGGTCCAGGTGCCACTAAGGCCTGGGCTGTGAGTACCATGCTATGTGGCTTCCTGCAGGAGTGGCAGCTGCTGACAGCCTCTGGGTGATAGGATCACGTTTGAAACACCCTGGCTCCTGGCCTGCCAGCTTGGAACTCAGGCTTTCCTGAGCTGGATCTGGGTGAGCACCTGCTCAGGAGTGCGTCGGATGGAGCGTATCTAGGGAGAAGCTGGGAAAGCAGATCCCAGCCCGTAAGAACTGGGCTCTTGGTGTGTGCTTTGGGGGAGGAAGGAGTTTGGGCTTTGGAATCAAAGCTGGGGGGTTTGGGTCCTGGGTGTTTGATCACTTGTCATGTGCTGGGTTCAATTAACTTCATTCTCTACGTCCCTGTGTCCTCATTTGCAAAATGGGGCTGATGGCAGCATGGATCTCTTAGGATAGGTGTGAGGACCACTGAGATGACGATGTCTGGCCTGCAGGAGATGGTTATTCCTCTCTCCTGCCTAGATACATTTAGTTCTCTCTTCCTGGTCAGAGATGGGTTACTGGAAGGAAGCAGAAGCAGATGATGGGCAAATGATTCATTCCGTTTTGGGGTCTGTCACCTTACGGGGATGCATGTCAATAACCGTATTGATTGAGCACGCACCGTGCTCCAGACACTTCATATATTCTTCATTTCATTTAATTTGCACAGCAACCCTGTACACTAAGGATCCTTTCCCCAATTTCCCAGGTGGGGAAAAGGAGAGGTAAAGTAACTTCCCTAAGTCACACAGCTGGAGACTGGCAGAGCTGGGACTCAAACCTGGGTCCAGGTGCCACTAAGGCCTGGGCTGTGAGTACCATGCTATGTGGCTTCCTGCAGGAGTGGCAGCTGCTGACAGCCTCTGGGTGATAGGATCACGTTTGAAACACCCTGGCTCCTGGCCTGCCAGCTTGGAACTCAGGCTTTCCTGAGCTGGATCTGGGTGAGCACCTGCTCAGGAGTGCGTCGGATGGAGCGTATCTAGGGAGAAGCTGGGAAAGCAGATCCCAGCCCGTAAGAACTGGGCTCTTGGTGTGCGCTTTGGGGGAGGAAGGAGTTTGGGCTTTGGAATCAAAGCTGGGGGGTTTGGGTCCTGGGTGTTTGATCACTTGTCATGTGCTGGGTTCAATTAACTTCATTCTCTACGTCCCTGTGTCCTCATTTGCAAAATGGGGCTGATGGCAGCATGGATCTCTTAGGATAGGTGTGAGGACCACTGAGATGACGATGTCTGGCCTGCAGGAGATGCGCACAGAACATTACTCCCTCTGCGATTCCTTGCCAGAGCACATGTGCTGTGTCGTCTGCCATGCCCACCTGCTCTGTGGAAGGAAGGGGCCTGCCTGCCGCTGCCAATGGGTGTGAGTCGTCAGTGGAAGGGCGTCCACAACCCTAGCACCGAGGCTGTGTGCTCCCCTAGAAATGCTAAAAAGAGGACACCTTTCTCCTGATACCCTTCAGGAGGGGCCAGCACTGGGCATGTGACCAGGCTGCAGAGGTGTTAGTGAGCCCAGCGCAGGCCTACGGAGCTCAGGACCTCTTGGGAAACCATGTTCCATGCTTCCCCAAACTTCAAAAAGACACATTCCAGCCTGGAGCTCAGGACCTCTTGGGAAACCATGCTTCCCCAAACTTCAAAAAGACACATTCCAGCCTTGAGGGAATTGTGAGTCATCTAACAGTGTGGACAGAAAACCTCTGCCCTAACCAGGGCCTGGTAGGGGCAAGTTGGCTACTCAAGGAAGAGGCATTTCAGGCAGGCAGATGGCAGTGGGACAAGAGGTGGGCACAGTCCTGGCAGGCAGGGAAGGAGAAGTTCCAGCCCTCTAGAGCTGTGTTACCATTGGTTTCTCCCCAATGTGAAGCATAGGTGTAGTTACTTCCATCTTGCAAACGAGAGAATGTGGCCCAGAGAGGAGCGCCACACACCCTGAGTCCCACAGCTAGTCGCCACACGCTGGAGGGAGCCCTGATCTAGCTGGTATCAAAGCCTGGGCTATGGCCACTCCTCCATCAAGATCTGGGTGTGATTGGTAGTGCTGGTCTGCTTGTTAACTGGATGACTCATTAGTGTCACCTCTCAGAAATAAGGATGGAAAAGTTCAGTAATGATTCAACAAAACTTGAAGTGGACAAAAGCAGCTACCGCTGGGAGCTCCTGGGAGAAGGCCATGACAGGGACTCGTGGTGCTGGGGTCAGCTGAGGATTCTCTGGGCAGATTTTGGGGCTGCAGTTCAGACCACAGCATGTCTGTGCTCATGTCCAGCTGTCCTGCCTGGGGGACAGGGCAACCAACACCTGTGGTCAGTAGGAGGACCAGGACACCCAATGCAACCCCGTCCCCATACAACCAGACCTTTAATTAGTTACTGAGCTGATGGCTTGGATGCCAACCTGAGGATATCTACAGCATGGTGGCTGTTGATGGCTTTGTATCAGAAATGTCTGGTGGACGCTGGGCAGTCCATAGCTTCGCCCAACCAGAATCAGAATCTGGAGGGTTGGGGGAGAGCAGGCAACCTGTGTTTTAAACCAGTGGGCTGTCCACAGAGCCCACTTAGATGCATTGCATTCGGTGGGGGACTGTTCCCCCTGGACTCAGCCCGTGCCTAATACAATGAAAACACTGAATAAAGAAGAAGCAAAGGCAAGGAAGAAGGCAAAATAAAGTAAAGAAAAGATAAGATGTGTACTTTGTCCCTTTTGCTATGAGTATATACTCTCTCTGGGGATTATACATAGAAGAGACTGATGCCCTTGCCCAGCCCGAGATAGCCCACAAAGGTTCTGCCCCATTATACACCAGCAAACACCTGCTGCCCAGATCAGACAGGCAGGGCTACAGGCATCCTGGGAGGGCACCAGGCCAGATGTGAGGCAGCAGGACAGGACCAGTAAGCCGTCTACCACTCCATCAAACCTGGTTCAACCAACATATATTGCGTGCCTATGTGCTGGGCCCCTGAGCTATCTGCCAAGGTTATGAGAGAGAAAAATTGTCTCTGCATCTAGCAAGTAACGGTTTTTGTAAATAAAAAATTACACCTCGGTGTGATACAGTGAGAAAAGGCAGTAGCAGGTCACAGCGTAACTAAAATCTGGGCTCTGGATTAGATAAGGCAGTTCCATCACAGCCCAGCTGGGGGACCAGGGATGTCCCTAACATCACTCAGTGTGCGGTTCTCATCTGTAAAGTGGGACCATTTCAGAGCACAATGCAGAGCATTTTAAAGAGTTATGAGGACGGTGCATGTACTGAATTTGGCTGCATGCCAGGCCTGGGAATCACACAGCAACAGTAGCTCTGTTGATTATAATGTACTGAAGAGAAAGTGATTGACTCCAAGGTAGGGATCGGGGCAGTGAGGCCAGAATAGAATGTTGAAGGGGGAAAATGAATTCGGCAGACTGGCAAGGACGGAGAGCCTTTGAAGGCAGCAGGAACAGGATGCACAAAGGCTGCTCAAAGCACGTGTTAATATATCGTCTTCAGGGATGTGGTCAGAGAACCTTGACCACTTGGAAGTAGCTGGGCTTTAAGGGGCTGGAGGTGAAAGGATGGAGGTGAAGCTGTGGTCCTGTTGGGGAGGGGCTGCTGCAGTCATACTGCTACTCTCTGATGCTTTTCCCATCATCATTGCTAATCGATCACAGAACTCTTTGCTGAGTCAGGACATGGCTTTGGCATCATGGTTGAATTCTCTAGGCAGCCAAATGATTGGTATTGACCTTTAAATCACAAGCTATTCGCTATCATAGAGAAAGGACTAGATACTGGTCTTCCAGAACCCACTCACACATCCCTTCCCCCCGCTGGGACTCTTATTGAGCCTTTCCTGCCTTTGCCACAGTGTGGTTTGGACTGCAGTGGGCTGGCACGCTGTAGCCTTTCCTGCTCTTAGGCTAGGCTTCTCTGGGTCTGTGTCCTAACCACGGGTCTAGGAGACAGCTGGAGCGGTCTGCCATTTGAGGTTTGGCTGGCCCTGAGCTGTTCCACCCCACTCTCTCCACAGCACCATCCTGCCCTGGGCAGCACTGACTATGTGGGTGGGCGAACCTCTCTGCTGAAGGTGGCTCACCCTCCACCTGTAGCAGCTGCAGCTCAGGGCCACCACATTGAGTCCAGTGACAATTTTAAAGCTTGCCTGAGATGCTTCCAGTCTGGGCAGAACCTCAGGTGCATGTGTGAGTGAGACATGTGGGCAGGGCGGGGCTCACTTCCAGACTGGCCACTGTGGCAGAGGCTGGGAATAGCCCAGACAACTCCCACTAGCACAGTCGTGCTCCATTGAAGCAAGCCCTGCATGTGGAGAGGCAGGAATGAAGAGCACAGGCTTGGTTTCCAGACAGCCTGGGGTTCAATCCTGGCTCTGTTACTTATCTGCTCTATCACTTATCTTCTCTGTGCCTCAGTTTTCTCATCTGTAAAGTGAGGATACACTAGTAATTCTTCCTGGACTTGTTGCAAGGATTAACGTAATGAGTCTAAGGAAAATGTTGGCACTTAGTAATCTATAATAATAACAGCATAATATGCTAATTAAACCTGACAGCCCAACAACCTTCAGATGTCATTCCGGACACCCTTCTGGATGAAGCCGCTGCAGTGGGGGCCAAAGCAGAGGCAATTAGGAGCGATCAGGCTGGAAGGCAGAGGCAGTTAGGGGCGATCAGGCAGGAAGGCAGAGGCAGTTAGGGGAGATCAGACAGGCAGGCAGAGCAGTTAGGGGCAATAAGGCAGGCAGGGGAGCAGTTAGGGGCTATCAGGTAGGCAGGCAGAGGCAGTTAGGGGCAATCAGCAGGCAGGCAGAGGCAGTTAGGGGTGATGAGGCAGGCAGGCAGAGTGGTTAGGGGCAATGAGGCAGGCAGAGTATTTAGGGGTGATCAGGCAGGTAGGCAGGCAAGCGGTTAGGAGCCAGCAGTCCTGGATTGTGAGAGGGTGCAGGCTGGGCTGAGGGAGCCCCCCTCCATGCATGAATTTTATACACTGGGCCTCTAGTCTATATATATAAAAGGATAATATGCAAAGTGTCCCCTTGGGAGTTCGACCAGGAGACTGGGAGGTGGTGCAGAATGAAGGAAGGCCCAGTTCGACCCTGCTCGCCGGCTAGGCCTAGGGACCCTACCTATGCATGAATTTTGTGCACCGGGCCTCTAGTTACTATAAAAAATTTATTATTATAAGGAAGGACAGAATGGGTACACAAAGGACTGCTAATAGAATGAATGAACTGTGCCTTCGTGGGATTGAATAGCTACACATAAGGGTCATGACCATCGTGGCTCTAGCTTGCTGAAAGCTCAGTGCTTCCCTCCCAGCTATTGGTGGCCTGGAAGCCACAGCCTGCCCTGCCCCTCCACATTGCTCCTTGGATAAATCTTGTTTCTCCTCCACTGACCCTGCTCTCCCTGCTCCCCACAGGCACGGAACTCCCATGGGTTCCTTGCAGGCTACTCCCTCCAACATGGTGAGATGGGAGATTAATCTTCCTTTAATCCTATACTTACTGTACAGGATTCCACTCCCCAGTGAGACAATGAAATTAACCTGCCACTAATTTTCTATTGCCAACCCTGGGTTTCAGCATTTTCAACCCTGCTTTCCAACAGTCTTTAGTGGGAGAAACAAAGACCTAATCTCTTCTCTTGTTCTGTGTCTTCAAACAAAATGAATCACACAGGCATTTTGCTCTACTGGTTTAGGAAGGAGGGTGGAATGAGGTTTCCCATCTCTGCCTGAGGGCACAGGTTCCAGGCCTGTCACCCAGCCTCTCCCCAGCCTTCTGGGTGTGTGGGGATTAGGGTCCATTATCTGTTTGCTTACTGGGATTCTAAGTGTTTCAGTCACAGACGGGATGACTAACAGCTGCCTCCTTGGGAAATGTGTGAGGGGGAGACCTTAAGCTTAAAAACCAAAATGCTGGTGTGAGCTGAGGACCTGGGCTCTTCTTTCCAGGGTCCACGTATGTGTTTGGAAATCAGGACAAGCCCGCCTACGTGTCTAGTTACTGTTCTCAGCCGCTAAGGCTCCAGGCTCTCCAGTCACCCTCTTTCCTTGCTTAGTGTGTTCTAAATGCTCTCTTGGCCTCGCCTCTAATCCCTTTTCCTTGGGCAAGGTCTTGAGCTCTCCGTGCTGTCATCATTGAACAGGAACCATAGTAGTACCTACCACCTGGGTGGGAAGTGAGGACTAAGGAAGAGTCCCACCTAAAGATTCAGGAGTGTGACTTTCACAAGTGCTTGATAAATAGGACCTTGTATTGTTGTCACCTAACTCAAATGTCCCCACCTCTGGGACACCTTCCCAGCCATGTCCCCCAACAGAAAGAGGGCCCTCCCTCTCCTCTGGCCCCTTTGCTCTAATTGGAACCTTACCCTGAGCCCCTGCCCCTTATTCTTCTGGCTCAGCCTGAGCCCATGAACACAGAATCTCTCTACATTTTGACTCCCTCAACAGTAGAGTAGAATAATGGCACTAATCGCCCCTGGGGGTCATCAGGGGATTAAATGAGATAATGCTCCTTAAGGGCTTAGCACAGACATGGCCTTGGATGAGCAGAGAGTAAATGTCAGCTGTGTTGTTATTGTGGTTAATTTAACTTGGTTTTCCATGTGCATTGGGAAGTCTGTCCCTCCCCAGCAGAGCTCCCTAAAGGCAGAGATGGGTCTTAGTTTTTCTCAGGACCCTGAATGCCTACCCACTGGGCCTGACTCCGGAGAGCAGTAGTTGAGGCCTACCAGGTGGAGGGAAGTGCTTGGCCCATCTGCCCTGATCTCCCCACCCTGTGCTCATGTTCCTGGGGGCTGCTTCCTGTGCCCCATCTGAGCAAGCTCGCCTTCCCAACTGTGTTATCACCACAGATAAGCTGCATCATCACTCTAATGATGTTGATAACCATGTCCCACTCATTGTTCCAGTCACTGCCCCCAAGTGTCACCATACTATCAGTACCAAGCCACTGCTCAGAGTGTCAGAGCTGGGGGACATCTTGGAAACCATCTCCACAATCAGGTATAAGGAAACTGAGGACCAGAGAGGTTATCCATCTCACCTACGGCCACACAGCAAGTTGGAGGCAGCACTGGGATTGGATTCAGGCTCTTGACTTCCACTGGAGGCCTCTTCCTGTCACTTGCTGACTGTCACAGCTTTACCAGAACCGCTGTCGTTGCATGTGGAGGAAGACGGACAATAGCATTTACTGAACATTTACTATGTGTCGGGCACTGTGTAGACTTTTATGGGTATTAGCTCAGTTACTTCTCCCACTATACCTGGAAGAGGTGATATATGCTTTCCATTTTACAGGTGGGAAACTTAGGCTAAGAAAGGTGAAGTCACCTGATAAGTCACAGCAGGGGACGATGAAGCTGGAATTCAAACTCAGATCTGTCTGACTCCAAAGCCTGTGCTCTTTTTGTTCTTCTGGCAGCTTCCCATGGACAGATGGGTGGGTAGGCAGGGGACCGCCAGCCCAGCATCTCTGTCCTCCCTGTGTTGTGGGCAGATGTGGAGGACACTTGGACAATCAAATTACAGTGACTGAGAACTGATGAATGGCCAGGGCTGGATTTTCCTGGTGGCGTTTCCACTGCCTCGGTGACCTATCCCATGGCCCCTCCACCTGGGCAGGTAGGTTCCTGCCGCTGCCTGTGGATGACAGGGAGGGCTTGCAGTGGGCTGGGGTGGGCTGGGACTGGTGGAGCAGCAGGCACCAGGGCTGTGCTGCTGCCACGAGCCTCAGGCCAGTGGTGCCAGGAACAGGGCAGGAAGTGGTTTGTGGGGAGCGGTGACGAGGCTGAGGGCATGCGATGTGGCTCTGCCTGAGGTTTCTGCTCTGGAAACCTGACTCATGTGGATGAAGACCAGACCCTCCTTCCCCAGGGGCCAGTTAGTGCAATTATAGCCCCGGCCTGGCAGGGAAGAGGGAGGGTGTGCTCTGAGGGGAGGCCAAATCAGGAGCCCAAGGCCACCCCAGGGGTCAGTGGTTTCACCAAGGCGGTGGGTGGAGAGTGTGGGAGGGCAAGTCCATGCAGGCCAGCACTGCGCAGAGCAGCAGGAGGAAACCGTGGCTGTGAGCTCTACCGCGGGGAGGGCTCCCTGAGTCTGGAGTCTTTTAGTCTGATCCCCAGCTTGGTTCTGACTCACTGCGTGAACGTGGCAAAGCTTTTTCTTTCTCTGGGCCTCACTTTCTTTCTTTATCTCTAAAATGAGGTTTCCACCACCTCTAAGAATTCGATGACTCTCCCCACCCCCCACCCATTCAAAGGCACACACAAACCACAAGGGAGCAAAACAACAACACGAAAACCACAGCTGACAAGTAGTAACAGCTGGATTGTGCTGGGCCCTGCTCCGAGCCCTTGGAAGGGATTCTATGCTCCTTCCAACAGCCCCGTGTGCCCATTTCACAGATTAGGAAACAACCAGGGGCCCACACACTGCAGAGAAGGGGAATCTCGCCGGCAGCCTCACCTGCCCCAGTGCCCCCTCCCCTTACCCTAGTGCTACTGCATTGCTGCCTCCTTCTCATGCTACCTCCTTAGCCATTCGTCATGGATAAGACATTTCCCTCCCTGATTGTTCTGGGAAGAGGAGCACTGGACCCTGCTGCACAGATATTCTGGTGTCTTCTGAGGTGTGTCTATCTCACCACCACATCATCTCTCCCCGCAACCGCTGTCCAATCCTAGGATGGCAGGATCAAAGGGGACCTTATGGACCAAATGCGATGGAGCTTTGGGAAGTTCTAAGGAGCTTCCTCAAGGAGTGAGTGGGGTGGAAGGGCTGCGTGTGTCCGGCTCTGAGAGCCCGGCGGCTGCTTCTACCAGGCCCATGATCATCTATTTTCTGCACGCAGTTTTATGTGAAGAAAGTGTTGTCGTGCAAAAAACAAGTTTGAATATCCCTGAGGGAATTTAACTTTCCCATTTAGTGGATGAGGAAACTGAGGCCCGGAGAAGAGAAATCACTTGCCCCTCAGACACTGGATAGCAGAGCTGGGACTAGAACTCAGGTTGCTGACCCCTAGCTTGGTGCTTTGCACCTTCCTGAGCTCTGCCAGGCCTGCAGTCAGAACAGGAGTTGCCTGCTGTGAGCATGATGCAAGCTCTTTGGCTGTCAGACAGAAACTCCCAGCAGACCTTTTGGATTTTGTTAAGCAGAGAATGGCTACTAAAGTAGGTGAAGCCCAGCTTGCATTTCCCCACAACTTTATTGAGATGTGATATATAATATTGTGTAAGTTTAAGGTGTACAACGAGGTGATTTGATACACATACTTAATTGAGAAATGTTTACACAATAGGGTTAGTTACCATCCATCACCTCACATAGTTACCACTTTGTTGTTGTTGTTATGGTAAGAACACTTAAGATCTCTTGGCAACTTTCAAGTATACAATACAGTATTGTTAAGATAGTCACCATGCTGAACATTACATCCCCAGAACTTAATTCATCTCATAACTGAAAGTTTGTACCTTTTGACCAACTCTCTCCTTACCTCCCCCCTCCACCAGTCCCTGGTAACCATAAATCTATTCTCTGTTTTTATGAGTATGACTAGAGGCCAGGTGCACGAAATTTGTGCATGGGTGCGGTCTCTAGGCCTGGCCAGCAATCAAAGTGTGAGCGTCTGGTGTGGAAGGGCAGGTCCCAGCTGACCTCTGGGCCCTGGGCAGCACCTGGGCCCCTGGGCCCCCGCACGCCCCCCTCCACCTGAGTCACGGCACCTGAGTCCCCACGCAGAGATGCGGTGAGTGCGGCCAGATGCTGTGGGGCCCAGGCGCAGTGTGGGGCTCTGGGCCACCCAGCGGCACCGCCCAGAAGCCAGGCGGGTAGTGTGCTTTCTCCTGGCTGGCTGGCCTCACAGACTGGCTCCTGTGTGAACCCATGGGGACCCCGACCGGCCCCTGTAGTCCCGGTGGCTGTGGCCCGGCTCACCTGGAATAGGCCGGAGAGTGGGGGCTTCCCCCAGGTGCAAGCCCTGGCATCCTGGGGGAGGGTAGCAGGGGGAGTGAGAGTGAGCTGGACGAACACCCAGCATTCCCACTGCACCTCTGTCCCTGTCACCCCCACCCCCAGGTAGCTGGCGAGAGGTTGTAGACTCCCCTCCCCCATCCGGGTGCCGTGGGAGATTGGTTGCCGCCATCCACCCCCAGTTCCCCTTCCCAGCCCAGGGCCTGACCCCAATTGGGCGATCAGGGTCTGCCAGCTGTTGGTTGCCATCTGCAGGGCAATCGGGTCCCTGCTCACACCTGCCTTGGCCTAGCACCGCCCGCTTACCTTCTCCACCATCCCACCAAGGTCCTGCTCTCATTGGGGCCCATCGGGACCCACAGCACCTCCACTGCCGCCTGCTGCCAGCACTGCATCACAGATGCCACCATGTTCTATGCCTCCTCCTGGTGATCAGCGCACACCATAGCGAGTGGTAGAACTCCTGGTCAAACGACCACCCAAGGGGACAATTTGCATATTAGGCTTTTATTATATAGGATGGTTTTAGACTCCACATATAAGAGATTATTTATCTTGCTCTGACTTATTTCACTTGGCATAATGCCCTCAAGGTCCATCGATGTTGCAAATGGCAGGATTTCCTTCTTTTTTATGACTGAATAGTGTTCCATTATATATACATTAGAGGCCCGGTGCACAAAATTCATGCACTGGCGGGGGGGGGAGAGGGTGTCCCTCAGCCCAGCCTGCACCCTCTCCAATCTGGGACCCCTTGGGGGATGTCCAACTGCTGGTTTAGTCTCTCTCACAATCTGGGACTGCTGGCTCCCAACTGCTCGCCTGCCTGCCTGACTGATCAGCCCCTAACCACTCTCCTGCCATCCTGATCGACGTCTAACTACTCCCCTGTTGGCCCAATTGCCCACAACTACCCTCCCCTACTGGCCTGATTGCCCCCAATTGCCCTCCCCTGCCAGCCTGATTTTGCCCCCAACTGCCCTCCCCACTGGCTTGGTTGCCCCTAACTTCCCTCCCCTGCAGGCCCGGTTGCCCCTAACTGCCCTCCCCTACAGGCCCGGTCACCCCTAACTGCCCACTTCTGACAGCTTGATCTCACCCCTAACTGCCCTCCCCTGCAGGCCCGGTCGCTCCCAACAGCCTTTTCCTGCCGGCCTGGTTGCCCCCAACTGCACTCCCCTGCTGGCCTGGTTGCCTCTAACTGCCCTCCCCTACTGGCCTGATCGCCCACAACTGCCCTTCCCTGCCAGCCATCTTGTGACCACATAGTGGCGGCCATCTTGTGCGAGGATGTGATGGTCAATTTGCATATTACCTCTTTATTATATAGGATGTATACTAGAGACCTGGTGCACAAAATTTGTGCCGGAGGGATGCATCCCTCATCCTGTCCTGTACTCTCTCGCAATCCAGGACCCCTCAGGGGATGTCCGACTGCCAGTTTAGGCCTAACCCTGTGGGATTGGACCTAAACTGGCAGTTGGACATCCCTCTCGCAATCCGGGACTGCTGGCTCCTAACCGCTCACCTGCCTGCCTGCCTGATTGCCCCTAACCACTTTGCCTGCCTTCCTGATCATCCCTAATCACTCTGCCTGCTTGCCTGATCCCCCCTAACTGCCTCTGCCTGCCTGCCTGATCACCCCTAACCACTTGCCTGCCTGCCTGATTGCCCCAAACCACTCTATCCGCCTGCCTGATCACCCCTAACCACTCTGCCTGCCTGATCACCTCTAACCGCTTGCCTGTCTGCCTGATTACCCCTAACTGCTCACCTCCTTGCCTGATCACCCCTAACTGCTTGCCTGCCTGCCT
Organism: Myotis brandtii; assembly: GCF_000412655.1. Lineage (NCBI taxonomy): Eukaryota > Metazoa > Chordata > Mammalia > Chiroptera > Vespertilionidae > Myotis > Myotis brandtii. Next base: position 762,867 of record NW_005362075.1, read on the forward strand.
GCCTGATTGCCCCTAACCACCTCTGCCTTGGCCCCCGCCACCGCGGCTTCATCTGGAAGGACGTCTGGAATGACATCCAGAAGGTCATTTTGGCTGTCTGATCTAATTAGCATATTATGCTTTTATTATTATAGATGTATAGATGTATATGTGTGTGTGTATATATATATACACATTTTGTTTTATCCATTAATTCATCAATGGACACCAGCTTCCATTTTTCTTTGGGGAAAGTGGAGTAGTTCTGGCCAGAAACAGCAGGTCTTCTGGATAAGATAATGCCAGGAAGCAGTTAGTAAGAGTGTCTGCATACAGTAGGGACTCAAAACTGCAAACAGGCTGAAACCACTGTTTGCCTGCACAGTCACCTTCCCACTGTCTCACCCACAGAAGACTTGGCTCAAGGTCAGGCAGGTAGGTCAGAATTTCCTTCCTATGGCACAAACCAGGGTGAGCATTCTTCCCTCTCCTTTGCACCTGGGGCTAAATATTATGGGGCACACTGGTTTGGGGGTACAAAGACCCCTGGCTCCAGAGCAGTGGTTCTAGTCCTAAGTGTCACCAGCTCCTCTTTCTGGGTGTCAGTTTCCATCTCTGTGGAAGGGAGAGCTTGGATCAGATGGTGGCTCTCAACCCTGGTGTTCAGAAAATCACCTCAGCAGCTTTCAAACCATCCTGTAACCCAGGCCTCAGCCCAGGTCAGCCATCAAAGTATTTTTATTGATGCCCAGTGATGGGTGCAAGCCACTGGGCAGGATGGTTCTGGGTCCCTGGCAGTTGGAACCCAGGACAGCTGCCTGGGTTCTCAAAGACCACTGGGAGCAGGGCTTTACTTCTCCTCCTAGCGTGAGTGTGGGAGCGTGAACGCATTGACTGAGCTCCCCTCTCTGCCAGAAGCTGAGCAGACATTGCTCTCCTGCCATATAAAAGTGGCAAGTGATAGCCACTGGGAGCTTGCAGAGAGGAGACCACCTGGGGGTTGGTCTCTAGGGCTGAGACCCCAGAAAACTCATTCTTCCCCCCACAGGGCAGCCTGGGCCACACTGATTAGAGCAGGCCCCCAGGGAGCTCCGAGCTCGGAGGCAAACTTTTCCAGCAGGAGTCAGGCCATCCCAAAACTTAGGGCTCTCCTGTCCTGGATGAGGAGCCTGGAGAAGAGCTTGGGGACACAGTGGGAGACCACCAGGGCCAGCCTCCAAAGTCAGACTCCCAGTATTCTGTTTAGGTTCTGCTGCCTGTGGGCCTCAGTGACTCATCTATAAACTGGGCCATGTCATCCAAGCCAACACGGTATTAGGGAGCTGCTGTGGGGATTCTGATAAAGAGACCTTCAGAGAGAGGGTCAGGCAATACCAGGATTTAAAGTCTCAGGGTGATGCAGGGGGTTTGGGGAGGTGGAAGAGGGCATAGAGGGGATAAATGGTGATGGAAAAAAATTATAAAATAACGTCTTAGGGGGGATGGACAGAAGGGAAATAAAAATTATGGGAGCAAGGGTCAGATGATATAAAGTTGGGAAAGCCAGACTCTTGGAGTCTTTATACAGATTATCACCATGCAGACCCATCTATGTGTTTCAAATGAATAGAGGGAAATATTTTCAGTAATGAATCCCTTAAATTTTTTTTCCCACAAGGATTCTGTGTTTATAAAGCACGGATAAATGGAGCTCGTGTGGCTAAAGTTGGGAACAGGTTCCTGGAGTTGCCACAAGCTCCGTCTCCCCCACCCCAGTGGCCTAATCTATATATATATATAACCCTAATATGCAAATAGACCAAGTGGCGGAACAACCGAACAACTGAACAACCAGTCACTATGACATGTGCTGACCACCAGGGGGTGCACGCAGAACATGGTGGGCATTGGCCGCTGCGAGATGGTGGAGCAGGTGAGCAAGGGCACCAGACCAAGGCGGGGCACCAGTCGCTGTCATCGCTGCCTCTGGTGGTTATTGAAAATTCTTTGCTCTCGCGCACCATGATCTTGCCTGGCGCTTGCACCCGCTGCCGGTGCCTGGCTCCAGCCTCGATCACTCAGTGCCGTCAGCAGGTGCGAGCAGTGACTGCTGGCCCCGCTCGCCCCTGAGGGCTTCTCCACCTACTCCTGCTCCTGAGGGGCGATCGGGGCAGCAGCTGCCACTTGCACCCGCTGCTGGTGCCAGTCCCAATCTTTCCGCACTGTCAATGGGTGTGAGTGGGGCCAGCACTGTCAGTGAGTGGGAGCGGCGGCAGTGGGAGCAGGGCTGCCGGCAGACAGGGGACTGGGGCTGCAGCGGGAGGGGCTGAGAAGGGGTGTGGAGGATGGCCCGAGACCCGTCCTTGTGCCCACCTCAGCCTTGCGGCCCAGAGTTCCTTTGAAGGTGCATGAATTTGTGCACTGGGCCCCTAGCTTGGGAATAAGTTTGAAAACCATTGACCTAGAGCAGGAAGATCAGTCTTTTCCATCTCTTCCTTGGCTTCAGCTCAAGGGAAATGTATCAAATGCCGCAGGAGAAGTGGGTGTGGGCCTCAGGAAACACTCCCCGGGCAGCAGGGTTGGAGGTGCTGTGCCTGGAGGACCCGGGCTGCATCTGGGTCCTGCCTGGGGCAGCAGGTGAACACAGCCTCATGCTCCCAGGGGGAGGGCAGGAGGCCTTTCCTGCTCGGGCTGGGTCCTGTGCAGAAGGGGAGGCTTCTCCTAGGAAAGCTGGGCATTTGCACTTGGCTGGGTCCTCTGGGGGCACAGAGGCCTTGAAAGAGGAGAGAAAAAGCACCAAGTGACCTTCCTCCCTCTTCCCTCTGTTGACCTGGCTGCGGAGAAGGAGCAGGGACAACCAATCAGATGATAGGGGTGCAGAGGAGGAAGAGAGGGAAAGTCAGAACTGGGAGTGGAAACCCAGGGGCGAGTATTTGAGGAGAAGAACTGGGAAGAACAAAGGTGAGAAGAAACAAGATCCAAGGGAGCAGAGTGAAGGTGGAGTCCACCGCCCCAGGGCCCCTGTGCCAGCCCTCCCGAACCACTGCTTCCCCGTTAGCTTAGCCTCCACTGCTTGTCAGACAAACCTTGGGACCAGAAGCACAGTACCCCTCCCTACTCAGAGCCTGCAGTGGCTCCCAGCGTCTGTCTGGGTCTCCGCATCATCTCCCCTCTTCCCCACTTTGTAACTGGTTCCAGGCTGTTTCTGGAACCTCCTAACCTAGCTGCCATTCTCTCCCACCCACAAACGGCACCCAGTCTGGAAGTGCCAGATAAAATACAGGACACTGTATTGAATTTCAGATAAATAACAAATACCTTTTTAGTATAAGTATGTCCCAAATGGTGTGTGCCTTGTTTATGTAAAATTCATGTGCAGCTGCAGATGCTGTGCTTTCGTTTGTGGAAGTCTGACAGCCCCATCCCGTCCGTCCCTCCAGACCTGCTGTTTATCAGTCAGCTGCCCTTTGCTAATGAGCTCCTGGGAGAGGGGGAAAGCTATCTTGTAGGTATTTTATTTTAAATTAACTTATTTAAGTACATTTATCCTAAATAAATAAATTCTTCAATTGTAAATAAATCCATTTAAGTTGGGTGTTCTAATCTAGAGGCTGTGTTTCCCTATCACTTTCCTGCCTTTTGTAACCCAGAGGTTAGAGAATTCAGAAAAATTTGGAGGTGACCTTTTAAGTCAGAAAATTCAAGTTCAAGTGTAGAATCTGTCATTAATTCTGTGACTGGACTCCAGGAGCTTCTTTCACTGCTCTGGCCTCAGTTTATTCATCTGTAGAAAGAAGCTAAGTCCCTGTCTGCCTCCCAGGTGGCTGTGGGATTCATGTCATGAGCACATCTGGAGAGCTAGCCACGTTCGGGGTTTCCTTATTAAGGCCCTGCTGTCTGGGGTTCCAGGATCACCTGGAGTAGAGGGCTGGGTAGTGCAGTCAGAATTTGTCCCCATTTGTGGCTTGACCCTGATTGCCAAGCCTCTTGGCATCTTAGGCCTGCTTGCAGTTCAAGGTTATGGTCACCAGGGATCAGGCTTGCACACTGATGGCTAAGCTCTGCGATACTCAGCGGCCTCCAGTCTTAAGCAAGAGGGGAAGTGAGCATGGGGTGTGGGTCTGTGGCCTGCAGTTCTGGAAGGACAGCTGTTTTTCTCTCTTGTATTTACATTCTGCTTGGTACCCCCTGGAGGGCTCATCTCTTTGGCCCTCATTAGGACACCCCATGAAAAAAGCTGGTTAGGTGGCTGGGGTTTGGAGAGAATTATGGGCAGGGAGTTTGAAGAGAATTGGGGTTCTCATTCCAAGTCTGCCTCTTTCTGCTGTTCTTGTGGGTGACATCGCCTCCTAGGCCTCAGTTTCTTTTTCAGTAGAATGGGGTAATACTGCCTCCCTTGCAGGGTGTGTGTCAAGATCTGGTGAGTTGAGGTGTGGCTATTATGTAGGGCTGACATCTCTAGGCCAGACCAGCCCCTGTCTAGAATGGCTTACATTGAGGTGGAGACATAGAAACATAGGAAAAGAACTGGGTATAAGGGCACCATGTTATCCTTGGCCAAGTCCTGGAAGTGAGCACAGAGCTCTGAGGAGGGAGGGAGTGCTATAGCCCAGAAAGGGTAGTTCACTGGCCTGATCCCTGAAAGCCTGGCAGACAAGCTCAGGGCTTATTGGCAGAAAGCTGAGCTGGGCTCTGTAGCATTTGTGCCCTGGAAATCGGCAGTAGATCAGGCAGGTGTGCCAATGAGCCTGATCACAGCATATCGGCTGCTGGGCCCTGGACTCAGATGCAGTATATTTGCTGGGTCCCTGCTCTCATTGTGGGAGTTTATTTTGGAGGCAGACACAGATGCTTCCAGTGCAGAGTGGTGAGCAGCAAGGTGGCTACAATCTTTTGTCCAAGCACCAGACCCAGCACCCAGAGAAGGCTTTTCCTGCTCACAGCTGCCTGGGCTGTGTCAAGAACCTCACACATCCACCCCTTTATTGTGCAGGGAGAATGGTAGACCACCCTGGGGTCCCTGGAAGAGCTTGTGTCTTTGAACTGGGCCCACACTTGCTAACAACCCTGTCTGTCCCCACCCCCGCCCCCAACCCAGCCTTGCTGCAGGTGGGCCGCCATGTACTGGACTCTGTTCTCTGGCCCCAGTGTGGTGTGGCTGGGCTGTCCCGAGAAGCAGTGCTCTTGGGGTGGGTCCCATGGCGCTGATGGAATGCCCTCTCAACCCCACTGGGTTGCTGCGGTTTCCTCATCAGCAAAAATGACTCCTCACCCACAATTGCATCAGTCTTTCCACAGAAGGAGCGAATCACATTGAAATATGTGGCTACAGATGTGCCCTGTGCTCTGGTTAGGGGCTGGTGGGGCAAGGCCCTGGTGGAGTTTGGGGCTGACCATGCTTGAACTTGAACTTGGAAGGAAGAAGCAATCCAGGAGGGAAATGCCAAGGTGTGTGTGTGTGTGTGTGTGTGTGTGTGTGTGTGTGTGTGAGGGGAGGGGGTAAGTAGGTGTGAGAGGATGTGAAACATCCACTCAGGCAGGGGAGGGGACTGAAGCCAGTGGCCGGTGACCTTGACCATTACCACACTGGGAACCATAGGGCTTACCCACACCCAGCCCTACCCCTACCACCAAGAGGAAAAAAAATAAAGAGAAGGAGCTTGACTCATCCTCTAACACATTGCAGTGGCCTGGGGGAAACCAGGCAGTTGAGTTGATTTCATTTCTTCCTCTTTCTCTCATTTGAACTCCGTGGCTGGCTTCTCTTTGAGCTGACAGGTAGCGGCAGGGGCTGAGGCTTCCAAGCTCAAGACCAATTTCTTCTCTCCCTCTGCTTCACAGGCCTAGCCTACAGCTGCTTGGGCAGAAACTATCTTTAGGAAGAGGCGAAGAATCCAACTGCTTGGGGTGTTTATTATCCCCCCAGAGGCAGAAAGAAGTATCCTTCTCCCCTCCAAGGTGCCATGAGCTATTCTGCCTGTTTTCCAGGTGGAGAGGATGAGGCCCGAGGGGCATTCCAGGCTCCATCAGCCCGGCCAGCAGGACAAGGGCAGAGGTGGGTGGCAGTGTCTTCTCTGCGGGGGAAAGAGTATGTGCAATGGCTCAGAGGTGGCTCGGCGAAGACTCTGGAATAGGATTGGGGTTCCAACCTCACCAACTCGAGCAGAATAAAAATGGGCAATGATATATGGAGGCATAGAACACAGTGGCCTAAAACACAGGGCCAACACAGGTGAGGTCATGCCTGGAGTGTCCCAAATCCACACAGATTTGCCTGTGTGAAAAACTAGTGTAAGCCACTGAAATTGGGGGAGTTTTTTTGTTACCACAGCACAACCTACCTATCCTGGCTATACAAATGCCAAAGTAAGGAAATGGATCCTGAAGGCCACTGGAAGTAAATACACTCTCAGAATGGTAGTGCCTACACCCTACATTGGGGGTAAGAAGGTGATCTATCTCCCCTCTAGATTGTAAATTTATGGGTGTAGAAATATATTTGGATTTTTTACCACTGAGTATACCTGGGCCTAGAACATGATCAGGGCTCATAAGAGATTTTTCCCTTTTCTTCTGCCTCTGGTTTCTTGTCTTTCCAATTTATTCTTCCTGTGAACGCCATTTGCTCCCTCCTTCATATTTTAATTTTGTCCACAGATGTTTACAAAGAGTCTGCTATGTCCTGGCACTGTGCTTTGCATGTTATCTCACTTTTGCACTAATCTTGACAAAGAGGCACTTATTCCATTTTTCAGATGAGGAGTGTGAGCCCTGAAGCCTTTCCCTTTCCCTTCTATTTGCACCCTTCCTTCATTCTTTTCATCTCTATTGGGTACCTCCTGGGGGCCAGAAGACAGTGCTAGAGAGGAGGAGGAATGCATGAACCTTGGTCTGGTGGGCTGGCTGTCATGTCAGCAGACAAATGCCATCCAGTGTAGTGCTTTACCAGAAATATGCAGAGTGCAATGCACATGGAGGACCCTTGAGCTGGGACTTAGGAAATGTCTCCAGGAGGACAAGGGTGGAAGTGGGGTGGAGCAGTAGCTGGTTTGGCTCAGTGGATAGAGC